>NC_081769.1:4279609-4342109 GCF_963082965.1 Carassius carassius | reverse complement strand
GGTCCTGCAGCTATTAAAGCGCTTGTCAGACCCGCTTGCCAGACTGGCAGAACAAAGCGGCGAAATTGTGCTCTAAATTATTTTTTCTTTCTAAGTCGAACATTTTATCCACAAAACTCAGATCATGCGCATGCAGAATGCACTTTTGCACGCCGAATTGTGGCAGAGATCTAACCCCATGTGTTATCACTTCTCTCTTTGCGCTCGTGCACAATGCGCAGTCTTCACACAGACGACCGAGCACTTCGTTCTGGTAAAAGCACACAACACAATTAACACAAACGTGTCCTTGCTCTTGATATATAATCACTGATGAACATATTTGGTTTTAATGAGAAACAAATAAGTAAATAAATGATACGAGAGTGGATTAGAACCAAGAACCTCAGAAATGCTTGACAAAAGTTCTACCACTAGACCATGAAAGCATCTCGGCACTAATTATATTGTATTATTAATATTTCTATTTATATTAATATAGTCACTTAGTCACCACAGGGCCGTTTGTGATGTGGGCAGGGCCCCCGTGCGGTGGGGGTTGGGGGTCCGCAGCGTACGACTGCACTGCCTGCACTGCCTGTAGTTATGCCACTGGCCAATGGAAATATCCGTATCATATGTGATAAAACTTTAAGGATTTTGCCTTTGCTTGTCAGGTACTAACAAGAGCAATTTAGCTCGGCAAAGGGATCAGGACTATAAAATGTATTAAAAGGTCCTACATAGTCCAAGTCAAAGTTAGTACAGCGAGACAATGAGCCAGTGCTGGTACATAACCTTCCGGCTTATCCACCGAAGCAAAGATTAATTACTGTAACAGGAAGAAATGACATGCTACGGCAGCCATTAACACTGGCATGGCTGGATGATTTATGAGATCATCAATTATAACTAAATCAAGTATAATAAGCCTGTTGCATCATTTAACGCCTTTACCACCATGACCTTTAGCTTTGGAGTGGGATTTGTGGCCACTTTTGTAAAAAGGAGAAAAATAAACTCTGATGTCCTACTTGACACAAAAGCCCTTATGACTTTAATTAATATCCAGTTGAGTATTTAAGATGAGTTTTTTTTTTTCTTTAGCACTGTAGCTACTCTTCACAATAAATAAATAAATAAATATTTAATGCTTTTTTTGTCTTTATTTTGACAGCATATCCCACAAGTCTTCTGGAAAGCATCTCCTATCAAACTCCCAGTGATCCATAATCTCCCATAAATCTGTCACAGTCAGTGCAGAAGTCATAACACTTTTTCAATTTCTGTGCAACACAGAAGGATGGAAAATAAAACATATATATATATATATATATATATATATATATATATATATATATATTACATTATTTATCAGAAACTTATTGTTTTGCTGATTATTATATAGCAATGCTTTAAAAAATAAATAAAAAATCGGTAATCCAGTAAATAAAAATAATATCTAAACATCTTTTAAACAACACGATGCATTTATTTCATTACAATTAATTCAAATTAATTGTAATTTATTTAAAAGGAAATGTTCTTATGGGAAAAAAAGTATGTATACTGAAATATTGCACTGTGAAAGTTTGGATTTTATTTAATTATTTATTTATTTTTTCTCGCATAACTGATTATCCTTCATTTCAAGGGGCTTGGTGACCTAAAAAGATGCATGAAGACATCAACTTATTTTGATAAACCTACACGAGCACTTGCCGTTAAATCGATGTACTAGGGCAAAGGCGTTTGGTTATTCAGTTATGAAACCATGATTTATGTGAACATGCGGGGTGACAGGTAAAATGTATCACCCTATGATTTAATGGCACTTTATCAGCCGAAAACAACCTCGTACTAATCCGCTGTTGCTTGTTGTCTTCTTTAAATCCCTCGATGGATGACCCTACACGTGCATGTCACGGGCAGCAATAACACACACTCATCGTGTAAAGAAACAATACCGAAGTAATGAAAATTCTGTATGAGCTAATAAAAAATACTGATGAAAATAAATTGAGCTGATAAATAACTTTGACAAGAGCCATTAATAACAGCCTCTCAGTTCCCCATGCACTCACAACAACGGCTCTTGAGCAACCGAGTTCTTGTCTATAACTGAAAATGCTCTGTGTTTCCTGCAGCTTGCATTGATGTACAAACAGCGAGGAAATTGGAAAAGCCATTCTAAGTTCAAGGAAATAACTTCGGAAATCTCATTCCATTAAAAAAAAAAATTCCTTCTGCGCTCAAGTCTTAAATTGTTTTCATGAAAGGCTCAAGCTGCAACATTTGGTGAGAATCGGTTGAGAAATCGGTTGAGTCCATAAATCCGTCTTCAGAGATAAGGCTTTGAGTTTACTCACATGAAAACACTCTATCTAGCTCAGCCTCATGTGGCAGGCCGAGGTCAGGTCCCAGAGCTTGTTTCTTAGTTTGCTTTTCAGGTCTGCTGATTCCAGATCAGCTTATCTATATAGACAGCAGCAAGAGGGGCACTCAGCTGCAAAATGAGTGCTCCTAAAAATACACACTGCACCTTCGATACTGTGCAGGCCATCTGATAAGGCTCAAGTATACAACATACCCAAATCTGTTGCATTGAGCCCAAAGCTTAAAACATTTGACGAGAAACTAAAACTGGTCAAAATCTTCGGAGATATTTATAGAAAAGCAATGATTAAAACACCAGGCGATCACAGGCTCAAACCTGGAGTTTGGTTGTGAAAACCATTATAAGTGAGCTTGTTTACTATATTTGACATGTTCATAAATGACCACTGAGTCCATTTGTATTCATCTTTTTAGTGTATAAATGACGACCTAGTGCAAAAATAAATTTGGTGTATCTGGAATTACCTGTGATTGTGGAATGATATAACAGAAAGTTTACACCTGTATTTATTGCCGTCCACTTGTAATTAAATCAGCCAAAACAGATGACAGATTAACATCGGTGTAAATTGAGTCTGTATCCAGTAACAATATGCAGCTCTCATGGTGCAATCTATAAAACAATTGCATTGTCTTGTTTCTCTCTTCTTCGGTTAGACTATCCCTAAAGGAATTTCTCTAAATAGTCAGCCAGTTCTCATTCTTTTTGTTTATTCTGGAAGACTGGCTACACTTTGCTTTATATGGCTAAATTAAATATATATATATATATATATATATATATATTTTTTTTTTTTTTTTTTTTTTTTTTAATAAAATAATAATTATTGCCAGCATTAATACAGCTAAACAAGATTACTTCTTCAACAACATATTAATTTGCAAAACGTAAAGTAAGTCACATTAAGTAATGCATTAACCAACATTAATTAACAATGAGCAACTCTTTATTAATTATTAAAAATACAACAGTAACACTATTTTAAGGACCAATTCTCACTTTTAACTAACATTCATATTACTAGCATATTGGCTGTTTATTAGTACTGTACTTATAATTAGCACATATTAATGCCTTAATCTTCATGAACATATTTTAAATCCTTAAATCATACAACATACTTACCAACTACCGTGCTAGCTATTAATAAGCACAAATTATGAGTTTAAATTAGACAAAAGTCATATAGCTAATAGTTAGTTAATAGTGAGAATTTGACCTTAAAATAAAGTGACTAAAATGACTGTAGGGGCATGGTTAGAGAGTCGGATTTGTAACCCGAAGGTTACAGGTTCGAGTCTCAGTGATGGCAGGAGTTGTAGTTGGGGGAAGTGAATGAACAGCACTCTCTTCCACCCTGAGTACCCAAGGCTGAAGTGGCCTTGAGCAAGGCACTGAACCCCCAATTGGACCATATAGCTGCCCACTGCTCCGGGTGTGTGTTCACGGTGTGTGTGTGTTCCCTACTCACTGCTGGCTGTGTGTGTGCATTTGGATGGGTTAAGTGCAGAGCACCTTAACCCATCCAAATGGGATGGGCACCTTAGTTAGCCTGACTCTGCTGAACTCTTTTAGACTCTTTTAATCATTTAGAACCAAGGATTTTTTTTTTGTGCAATTCTCTGCTATGCGTTTTTTGATGAAAAATACCGGATGTCCATATTGTGTCTCTGCTCCGCTCTACCCTCATTAGGCGACTCTGTTTGACCGTGTCAGTGTGTCAGCAGCTCTCCTCTCAAATTATGCAGGGGAGAAGAGATGTTAGCACTGTGAGAGAGTAAAAGGTTTGAGGATACAGTCCTGAAAACACATGCCCGTCTACAACATTGTTTGGACTGAATAATCATCTCATACATATGAAACTGGTTTAATAAGTTGTAAGTAAGATGTGGTGTACCCCAAATGCATAGAATAATTTGACATACAAAAAGTTTCATTAAGTTTCACGTTAAGGTGTTAAAGTTGATAGACTAAGGTATCCATTACCATTTAAAAGGTACCTTTACAATTTAAAGCAATATTACAAGTATTGTTTTTATGCTTAAACCTTTTTGCGTCTTTGACCCATTTACATTTAAATATAATTAAATTAAATCTTACTGACTACTAACTTTTTATTAGTGAATGTCATTAGTATTTCAGCATACAATTAATGAAATAATTACAATATCATTATCAGTAGATTATATGATGAAAAGCAGTATTTTAATCAAAGAAAAACTAAATATAATAAAATGAATGTCTGCACAATAAAATTAAAGTTCCACAATGCATTTACCAATCAGTGCAACGTTTAACCAGTCAGGTTTTCATCAGGCATAAAACATAGCACTGTATGGTAAATAAGGTTTTTTTTTTTTTTTTACACTGTAATTTCAATGTGCAGACAATATAATCTTTGGTTATTATTTGACTTTTTGCCCTGCACTTTTTTATTATATAATACTGTGGTTTATGTGTGTAGATAAGACAGTCATGTACTTCTTATACTTTTTCACCTCCAGCCATTTACACACACACACAAATCCCATCTCCATTTTTGACTCTTCCAGCCATAATGCCTTTGTTCCCATCAAGGTGACTGCAATGGGCCGGATCTGGCCAAAGCACAAGGAAGATTAAGTGCTGCTGCAGTAAGTCACCTCTCCAACCCTTCCAGCACCTCGCCATTGACTCCCACCATATGACTTCCTACACTAAATGCCACTTAAGCTATTACAGCTCTCCAGCCCCAGGCTTCTGGCGACCTCAGAGGGTGAGGACAGTGAAAGGGCGATGGGATGGGAAGCCAGAACTGCAGCACCCTTTCCTGTGACAGGGCTTACACCCCCAACCTGACAGCACTGAGACTTGAGAGAATTGGCTGGGGGTACATTGAGGGGAATCAGCTTTCAGCATTGTCTAGTTCTGCTGACTCTGTATAGGCATTTAAACGTGTATTTGCTGTGGCAGCAGTTGCCGCTGTGTCTTCGTGGTGTCAATGCGATCCAGGTGTGTCCTGTCACCTTTGCAGCATGCATTTTGTGAGAGGAAGCAGTATTGGAGCGAGCAACATGTTCAGCTAATTGCATTATTGTGTCATCTTGGCATTTTGTTTAGACATAAGAAACCAGGAGAATGTCTTTATTAAAGTGAAAGGCATAATTAAAGATGCAGGTACTCGTAAATCTGACTCAGCAGAAACAGCATTAGTGGTGTTTGTTACTTAACCGCTATGATGGTGTTCAGTTTGAATACTTACATGTTCCATGAGTTCCTTTATCATCCCATTCCACTGGCCTTTATCATCTTGAAATCCATACTTTCCATCAGGCACCAGGTGGATCTCGAAGGAAAAACCCAGAATGCTGGCCAACTCCTTAAGCAGGTCAATACAGAAGCCCTCAAAGCGGTCATTGCCGACGAGTGCCTTGTCAGACTTCTTAAGCATGACATATGGCTCCTCCTGTACAAATACAAAATATCCAATGAAAAGCATCTTCAAATGAGCTGAGGTTTCTTATTTGGTTTGCTGCACACACACCTCGCTGAGTGGGAGTAATCCCAACTGACATCTGGCTGAGTTTCAAAGTCAAACAAATGTACTTTTTTTTTTTTTACATAACCCATATATATATATAAGTTTAAGTAAAAAAAAAAAAAAAAAACTTTTATATAAAAATTGCATCAAGCAATTTCTGTGTCACTAGTGGCACCAAATTAAACTGTAGACTGTTTGTATGGATGGCCTGAGATAGCAATGTTGGCTAACCAAATGATTTGAATATCAGGCTGGACTGTCTCAAACCAGTTTGAAGCAATTCTCTTCGGCACCCCAATGTTTATGTATAGTTTAAAGTAGTTTAATGATCCCATTAAATGGCATTAGATTTCAAGAAATGTGTCAGCATTAGATGTCATGATTTGTTGGGCTACTTTAGGAAACATCAATGAAAATACATTATGCATTCCCATGTCTCGACCATCCCACCTAGACATTATTTTACTCCAATTGTCCATGACAATCTCTACAGGTCATTATTTTGTCTTGCCTTCTGCATTCCCTCACAATGAAGAAAGCTGTGCTATACATGAAAGACCCCAAGATGTTCATGGGATTGGCTCATGCAGGAGAGCTGGCATGAGGTACTCAAATGTTGGCCAGAGAGCAGGAGAGAGAGACAAAACAGCCACAACCCTGGAGACACTGGTCCTGAGGGGCTCTCAAAACTGAAGCACTGACCTTGTTGAGCTGAGTTACAGTGATAAGCCTATATTACCCTAGGATGTTTACGAATGAAACATGTTGGCATGCTGTACATAGAACATCTTCCATGACCTAGACATCCTTAACATGTAAATCCGGAATCCAAAATGTATGCTTGTTGGGAAGGAAATTTTGGGAAAAGCAGTCACATTGTTCAAGCCAGCTGTAATCGCCAGCTGCTAAACACACCTCTAGAACAATTCCCATTATCTGTGTCCATGGAAATATTTGCTAAATTCTAGCCATAATAATCCCAATTGCAGAGGGTTTGCCAATGTAATGTAATACCAATGTTGCAGAAACGGCACCATCAACAGATATTTATTGCTTGTTTTGTGGACATTTCAAAGTGTGGTGATAAAATGCTTATTCAATACATGACCATGCACACATTTTAAAAAATGTTGGTATAGGCACATATTGAGGCATTTGTATAATGTTGCTCCAGATATATATTGCCCCATTCAGAATTCAAAGGTTGATAATGGAGGAATATTGCTAAAATGTTAATGCTCTACATCTTGAAAAGTAACAAACCCCGACACCAAACAGAACCCTTAGCCTACCTGATAGTGTTTACAAAAGAGAAATTAAAGCTATCGAGCAAACTACTGTCAAACACACTGCACAGTTTTAGCAATCCTGTAAGATCACTGCATGCCAAATTGTGTGACATGAATCTAATAAACTTGACTGCGATGTGTGTTTTGACTGTACAATGAAAACACCTATTGACTCGTACGCTACAATGCACATTACTATAAAATAATAAAACGTTATTAGCATGTACTAGTGGTAAACCAAATGAGCATGATATATCACACTTTAGCAGTTGTGTTTTTATGTGCTGAAAAAAAGTGGAAGGGGTGATAGAGGAAGGCATAAGAGCTTGAGTTAATCATTTTTATATTTCAGTGCCATGTTGCGTTGATTTCATGTCGCATTTTTATTGGTTGGTCTGTAAATGTGGATTGTACCAGCAAACACACTGCGCAATGATTATGCTGTATCTTTGGTTGCAAGACCATGACAAAGTTAGTTTCTTAGTTTCCTTTCACGCAGCACAAAAAACTATCATATATATGTAATTGTTCTTGTGCTGTGTGAAAGAAAAAAAAGACAGAAGAGAGCAGCATCATATTTTTCTTTAGGCATGTTTTACAAAAGCTCAATTTCTTTTTTATTTATTTTGTGAATGTACACAAATAAAATCAAACTTTCTGTTTTTTTTTTTTTTTTTTTTTTTTTTTACAATTCCAATTATCTTTATGACTAAAATGAGTAGTTTCTTCCACATTTAGAAGGAAAAAAAAGTAAAAATCAAGTAATTGCGCTGGCGTCACATACGTGCACACAGTTAAGCATTGCTACCTTGACATTGCAGCCTGTTCATTGTCATAATAAAATACAGTCAGTCAAACATAAAAAAACCCTGCTCAGTTTATATATGTAGTAAAATATTGTGTATATGAAAACGTCTCAGGTTATGCAAGTAACCATGGTTCCCTGAGAATAAGGAATGAGACGCTGCGTCCTCTAGTGGGTGCTTTGGGAACGCTGTCAGCGTGGCCGGTGTCTGAAGTATGAATGAAATAAAGACAATAAACTTGACACTGACAGGCGGAAGCCTATGACGTAAGCAAATGAGCGACTGCGGATATAAAAGGGCACCTGTAGAACACATCATCCTCTTTTTTGTCTGAGGAGACACAGGCATAATGCCGAAGAATGGCACAGAGACGCCTATTCTCAGGGAACCATGGTTACATGCGTAATTCTGAGACGTTCCCTTTCAAAAGGGAACTCACGCTGCGTCCTCTAGAGGGTGCTTTGGGAACGGTATACCCATGTCGCCATGCTGAGGGATAGTGCCTAGGTAGCAGTCTCTCTAAGTCAGGTCTTGAGGAATAGCATCCCTACTAGCGAAAACCGCTAGGCTTTAAGGCAGGCTCAAGCTCCAACCATCATAGACTAACTCACCTGCCACGTCCGGAGCTCTAAGAGTGGAGGTCTCAGCATAACGACTCTAACTGAGAGGATACCTAGATACACTCAATGCCAGAAGCAGTTAGCGAGGCTCAAAAAAGGGCCTACACTCCTTATACTGCCCTAGGCGGAGCTCTGGGGAGTGGAGGCTTCAGTAGAATGACTCTCTAAAATGAGAGGAAACCTAACAACGCTCACCCTGGCAGGGGAGCTCTTAAGAGTGGAGGTCGCAGCAAAATGACTCTCTAAAGTGACAGGAGACCTGGCTACACTCAGCACCAGAGGCAGTAAGCGAGGCTCAAGAAAGAGCCTCCAAACTCAATCACTACCCATGACGGAGCTCTGAGAGCGAAGGCTTCAACAGGAAGACTCGAAACGAGAGGAAGCCTTGCACTCACCCTCTTAGAAAAGTTCTTAAGAGTGGAGGCCTCAGCTTGGCGACTCTTTAGAATGAGAGGAGACCTGACTACACTGAGCGCTAAAGACAGTTAGTGAGGCTGCCAAAAGAAGAGCCTACCTACCTATAGTACTATCCAAGCGGAGCTATGGAGAGTGGAGGCTTCAGCAAAATGACTCTCTTACTGAGAGGAAACCTACACACTCAATCCTAGTATGAGCTCTTGAGAGTGGAGGCCTCAGCATGGCAACTCTCTAGAATGAGAGGAGCCCTGACAACACTCAGCCCTAAAAACAGTTAGTGAGGCTCACAAAGGGAGCCTACACATCAATAGTACTGTCATAACGGACTATGGAGAGCGGAGGCTCCAGCAGAATGACTCTCCTATTTTACAGAGAGGAAGTCAACAGGAGCACCCTGCTCACCATAACCCCCAGAGAAAGAGAACGAGTGAGTATGTGGAACCCTTACCGCACAGAATTCCAGACAGTGCACAGAGTTTTGTGTGCATACTGACCACCTATGTGGATTTTAGAAAGTGTGCGGAGGCGTTAGCATTCACACTTACCGCTAATGTGGATTTCAGAATGTATGCCATGTGTTTCACATGCACACTTACCACTATGGGTTTCAGGAAGTACACGATGCTCCGCATGTGTACTTATCTTCCTAAGCACCAGCTCTGGGGAGCGGAGGCTTCAACAGAATGACTCTCGAAATTAGAGGAAACCTACCATGCTCAACCCTGGCAGGGGAGCTCTTAAGAGTGGAGATCTCAGCATAACGACTCTCTGAAGCGAGAGGAGACCTGGCTAAACTCAGCACTAGAGGCAGTAAGCAGGGCTCAAAGAAAGAGCCTACCAACTCATATCACTGCCCCTTGACTGAGCTCTAAAGAGCGAAGGCTTCAGCAGGATGACTCACTTAAACGAGAGAAAGCCTAACACTCAACCCTCTTAAAGAAGCTCTTAAGAGTGGAGGCCTCAGTATGATGACTCTCTAGAATGAGAGGAGACCTGACTACACTCAGCGCTACAGACAGTTAGCAAGGCTCACAACAGAGGGGCCCACACCCCCATAGTACTGTCTTAGCGGAGCTATGGAGAGTGGAGGCTTCAGTAGAATGACTCTCTTAAATGAGAGGAAACCTGCACTCAATCCTATTTTGAGCCCTTAAGAGTGGAGGAATCAGCATAACGACTCTCTAAGATGAGAGGACACCTAATCACACTCAGCGTCACAGGCAGCTAGTGAGACTCAGATCAGAAGATCCTACACTCCCCTTACTGTCTAGGCGGAGCTCTGGGGAATGGAGGCCTCAACAGAATGACTCTCGAAATGAGAGGAGACCTACCATGCTCAACCCTGGTAGGTGCAGTTAGCGAGACTCAAAGAAAGAGCCTACAGACTCATATCACTTCCCATGACGGGGCTCAGAAGAGCAGAGGCTCCAGCAGAATGACTCTCCTACCCGCGAGGAGGTCAACAGGAGCACCCTGCTCACCATAACCCTCCATGCTCAGGGGAGCGATGCTTCAAAGTGTGTTAGTAGAGACACACTGGTTGAGTGGGACCCAAGATACCGGGGTCTAACCAACTCAAAAAAAGGGAAAAGAAAGGGAACGATACTAATATGCGTAACCCTTACCGTACAGGACTCCAGACAGTGCACAGAGTCTTGCGTGTGCACTGACCATTCATGTGGATCTTAGAAAATGTGCAAAGCTGCTTGTGTGCAAGCTTACCACTTATGTGGATTTTAGAAAGTATGCAAAGTGTTCACGTGCACCCTAACCACTATGTGGATTTCAGAAAGTACACAGATGCCCAGAGTGTGTACTTAATTTCCTAAGAATCAACTCTGGGGAGCGGAGGCTAAAGCAGGATGACTCTCTAACCGAGAGGAAGCCTACTATGCTCAACCCTGGTAGGGGAGCTCTTAAGAGTGGAGGTCTCATCATAACGAGTCTCTAAAGTGAGAGGAGACTCAGCACCACAGGAAATTAGCAAGGCTCAATGAAAGAGCCTACAAACTCATATCACCACCCATGACGGAGCTCTGAAGAGTGAAGGCTTCAGCAGAATGACTCTCTAAAACGAGAGCAAGCCTAGCACTCAACCCTCTTAGAGGGGCTCTTAAGAGTGGAGGCCTCAGCATTATGACTTTCTGGAAAGAGAGGAGACCTGACTACACTCAGTGCTAAAGACAGTTAACGAGGCTCGCAAAAATAGAGGAGCCTACCTACTAAACACACTGTCCAAGCGGAGCTATGGAGAGAGGAGGCTTCAACAGAATGACTCTCTTAAATGAGAGGAAACCTACACATTCAACCCTAGTTTGAGCTCTTAATAGTGGAGGCCTCAGCATAACGACTCTCTTAAATGAGAGGACCTTGCCTCACTCAGCGTCAAAGGCAGATAGTGAGGCCCAACATAGAAGAGCCTACACTCTCCTTACTGCCTAGGTGGAGCTCTGGGAAGCAGAGGCTTCAAAAGAATTACTCTCGAAAATGAGAGGAAACCTAACAATGCTCAACCCTGGTAGGGGAGGTCTTAAGAGTGGGGTTCTCAGCATAACAACTCTCTAAACCGAGAGGAGACCTGACAACACACAACACTAAAGACAGTTGGCGAGGCTCATAGATATAGGAGCTTGCATACCAAACTGTCTAAGAGGAGCTCTGTAGAGTGGTGGCTTCAGCAGAAAGACTCTCATAATGAGAGGAAGCCACACACTCACACCCAACAACATTTTTTAATGGGACCTGGTTCCCGACCTTCAGACTGGGTTCTCTCTGGGTTCTCATCTCTTAGTCAGGCCTCAGGGTCCCATTCCTAGCAGCTATGAGGTTTGGGGGGAGTGAATCGTGAGGACAGCCCTTACGAAAAATAACCAATGGTTTTATTATAGTAAAACTGTAGTAAACCATGGTTTTTTGGCGTGTTGACTACCATTTGTAGAACCACAGATTTACTACAAATACCATGGTTAAACCATGGTTAATATAGCAAAAACATGGTTAATTTGTGGTTACCATGGTTTAACTATAGTAACCATGGTTTTTTGGTTTTATTTGTAGTAAAACCATGGTTAATTTTCGTAAGGGAGAAGGAGGCTAACTAGGTACTAGTACCAGCCCCAGACGTCTTCCCCTGGCATGTAGGCCAGAACCGTCCCTTTATCCCCTGCCTTCTATTTCTACACCCATGCCTCCTCTGCGACCGACTCCTCCTAGGAGGAGGACCGCCAGTAGCCACACTAGCCACCTGGCCCTGTCTCCGACCCACAGACCAGGATGGGCCTTGTGCTTGGGCGCAGACATAGACCAGCGCAATATAAATGATTTATATGCTGCAGAGCGCGCCTTCGCCTCCCTGAATTTACCGACCACCATCTCAACGGATGTGCCGAACAATTCAGAGGGCAAAACCAGCGTATCGAGAAGAAATCGTTTCTCTTTCTCCCCGATGGCTGTCAGGTTCACCCACAGGTGCCTGTCAGTGGCCACCATCGCCGCAATTGATCTACCAATTGCGGCAGCTGTCTGCTTAGTGGCCCTGAGGGCCAGGTCTGTGGTGCGGCGCAACTTCGCTACCACCTTAGGGGGGAGCCCCTGACCCTGGTTTAGGTACTTCAGCAAGTCAGCCTGGTATGCCTGCAGTACAGACATTGTATGAAAGAAATATGAAAGAAAGAATATGAAAGAACTCATCCAGCTTACTGTGAACGGCTTCCATTGTGTCGTGCTTCAATTGCAGGTCTTACCTAGCAGTAGCACGCTCCATAACCTCCAGCAATACCACATACTTGCTGGCAGGCTTGCTGAGAAAGCTCAGAAGTATCATCTTCACCTTTTTCAGCCAAATCCTGCTCACCTTGGATAGCAGCCAACGGAGCACTTTCTGCTGAATCAGAATATGTGAGAAACAACACTTCTTCTGACAGCAGTTTACCCTCGTCAGCCTGCGGTGACCCCGCCTTCAAATAAGTCAGGGAGCTCCATCTGTGATCCCCACGATCTCAATCTCCTCGCTGCCTTGGCAGCGACAGGACCTGAGCCGCGGGGCGCAAATGTTTGTGCCAATTCCCTCGAAAAAAGGGATAAATGAGAGCAGAGCTTCCGCACTGAGAACCGCTCACAACAAACAAACTCTGTTCCCTCTAAAGCAGAGCGCATGTGCTCCTCACCCAAACACATAACACAGAGATTGTGTGCATCATCCAGTGTCAAATAACATGGACACGGATCTGCACACTTCCTAAAACGTCTAGGATTAGACATTACCTCTGCTTACCACTCACACTTCACAAAAAACGACCCTGAAGACAAAAAGAGGATGATATGCTCTATAGGTGCCCTTTCTATATCCGCAGTCGCTCATTTGCCTACGTCATAGGCTTCCGCCTGCCAATGTCAAGTTCATTGTCATTATTTCATTCATACTTCAGACACCGGCCACACTGACAGTGTTCCCAAAGCACCCTCTAGAGGACATACTGGGAGTTCCCTTTCGTAAGGGAACACTTGATTTCCTGCTGAATGACTGACCCAGTGTTGGTTTCAGTTTCGTTTTATCCAAAATAAATTTGTTTTGACTTGTCGTTTGTAGCTTCTTATATTTTTGATTCTTGTTCTTTCCTAAATAGGCTACCGTTACATTAAAAGAATTTGTTGTGGAGTGCCGGGAACTAAAATAGTCTATGTTCACAGTATTTATTATAATGTTTGTAAACATTTCACGTCTGCATTTGGTCTATTTCTGAATGAAATAATAAAATGCAACTTATACGTGACTTGATTTTTGTCTTTAACTGGTTAAAATGAGCATCCCTACCACCAAGGCATTGCCAATGAGCAATGGGAGCAACAGACATTGCCCTTTATATTCAGACATGCTGATCTATCAACACATAATGGATACTGAGCATGCGCAATATCACCTATGTTGTTCACACACTTTCTGACCCACTGGATCTACAGTAACAACCAGCAATATTTAAAAAAGACATTCACTTGGGTGAATACTTTCCTTAAATTAGCAGCAAAATAAGTACAGTACATATAATTTGTGAGGTATTTAAAAGCAAGTGACAGCAGAATGGCTTCTGCTTAATATTGGGGACTTCTAATATTGGGAAAATCATTGGATTAGTCCTTGGGAAATCAGATCCCTTGACCTGTGACATTTTTCATAATGGAGACAGATAAAGATGTTTTAATGAAGCATTATGTCAGCACCAGTGGTTATACAGTTATTTCAGGATTGCTCTATTTATTGCTTGCGGTGCTTCTGATCAAACTTCCTCAAGGTGACCTTCACTATCTGTCTAAAACATTCTGTGACATCGTTTTAGCCCTGACAGCATTTTCCATTTTAGTCAGAAAATACAAAATGACACAATTGTAGCTGGATGGGAAATCCAAAGTATTCAGCTGGGCAGCTGAAATTAGGAATAGTGTTCATGTCATGCATGTTCATGCTTGAACTGAATTGGAGAATCAGTTTCATTGCAATTATATGCGCTGTCCAGGCTTCTTAATAATAATATATGCTTTAAAGTTTTGTAAACAATATTTCAAGTGGGACCTGTCAAGATCTGAGATCTGTAATTACAACTACACTACAGCTACACCTAAACCCACATTTTAACCTAATAATAAGATCAGATGTGTTCCTAAACTTTACCCCAAATCAGTTTCCATTTTTTTTCATGAATTGCTTTATAGCATTATATATTGTTTACTGTCAAAGTTTGTCACAAATAATCAGTTTTTATTATTATTATAAATATAATTTTAATAGAAATAATATAATTTTGTCTGTCAATAACATTTAATCTAATTAGTATCTATAATATAAGCATATTAATATGTGCCTATTCAAAAACTTCAAAAATACACTGACTGTGAACTATTCATTGGAGTTAAAAGTGTGACAACTAACCCTAGTCCCCATACACATATACAAAAATAACATAAGAACTTAAGCTACATGCAGGTATCAGAAAGTGTTGACATGCAACACACCTAATGAGAAAATAAATGTATTTATATATATATATTGATATAAACATTTGGACTTTTTAAGACTTTTAGGTGTCCGCCTGTTTTAGATGAAACCATGAGCCATGGATTGGATGGATGTAGAATGAAACAAAACTCTGTACAAGTTGTCCAATTATCTCAATCAAAAAGTTTATGTGGCCAAAAAAATGTAATCTATAACAGTTACCATCTGTTCTAAGCCCCCAATCTGTAAAATTCCCTAAGGTTCAGTGGTAAACTTTTTTTTTTTATACCTTTTCCCTCTTTTCCTGTATGAGCAGTAACATAAATTAACCAGTCACAAAAGACTGAAGTATGAAACAATCTGTTTAATCAAAGCAAGAAAGTGTAAAATGAGGCCTCCATCATTTGAGTGATGACATCAGACATCAGACAAAAGTTTTGGGCTTCTTAATTGTCAGCTGATGCAATCATATGATCACATTATATCCCAAGCTCCACAAATTAGGCAATCTCAGCCCCTGTTTGCATTTTTTTCTGAAGGAAGTTGTTGTCAGTGAGCCTTCGTGATGTTAAACCATAATTTCTATTTGTCATAACTATTATGTGTGATGTGTAATTCTTCATTTGTCTTCAATGTTGTCACTTTAAAGTGACCCTTATTCAATATCCCTATATAATATATATATATATATATATATATATATATATATATATATATATATATATATATATATATATATAATTAAAATAGATAGAAATTTAAAATGTGTGTGTGTGGTTACTATCTTAAGATAACAATACCCAGTTCCACTGCATGGCACTACAAAATATCTGATCATATCCTATCAAGACCTTAACTCATAATTATAGTCTTGCTGCTCAATCCACATTTAATGACAGTGTTTATCCCCGTTGATAACTCATCTGACTGTCCAGAATAAATCCACAGAGGCTGCTGTCAGTACCACAAAATCCCGAAACATTCCTGTGACATGCATAAATGCAGCCCTCGTGGCATCTGTGAGAATGCAGTGTTGAATGGGCACACATTTATTTTAAGATGTGTCATTTGTGCTATTATCTGGCAAATGACATTGGGTAAAGCAGAATTTCACCCAGCATCCATCTGCTTGTAACAGTAAGAAGTTAAAGCCACTTCTATAGTAAATCTATGAAAATATCCTATGGAGAGAAACTAAATTAGAATGGGTTAGCATTATCCAATAAGTGCGCTGATTTAATTTTTAAAGTACGTGTACAAGGGTTAGCTGCTCAAGTTTATTACTTATTTTTTAAAGCTGTCAATCCTAATTTTCAAATTAAATTATAGAAATTAACAAAGTTAATATTTTATTTGACAGTGTCCTGATTTCACATAACATACTTTATAGTTCTGTCCACTTTAACCTAAGCATGGGCACAGCCATTTGTGACTTTAACTGACAATTCACAAGCTTGATGTTATTCGTATCCAGCTATTTTAGTTGAACAAAACCTGTTATGCTGCTTGCTATTGCAAACTGATATTTGTTATCATGAAATTTGCAATTACTATTATAATCATAAACTTAATCATATTTTTATAAAATGCATCAACTGCATCATGCAAACTTTTGCGTTTTTTTTTTAGCACCATGTTGAACTAAAAGGCCAACATATTATAAGCTACTCTTATGTCTTCCCCTTGTAATGCTAGAGCTCTTTAAATGCTCATGTGGGTTGCCAGTTTGAGGACAGAAAGAGGTGCATTTTACAGTGGTAGGCAACAAGCTAATGAGTTGATTTATTCGCGTTTTAATATTTCTCTTTTCATAAATATTTTAAGATGGAAACAGATGAATTTAAGGTCAGGTAGAATGCAATTTCTAATCTTTAATATTAATTGTACTATGTTACATTTCCTATTTCAAATAGGCAAACTGTGTTGAGAGCTGGTACTGTCTTCAATTCAGGAATTGTTATTCTGCTAACTAAAGCAGTCATGGGAGATTGTTGAGCCTCAAACTTTGTTTCAAACAGGAGGAGACATCTTGTGTTGTTGATTCAGCCAGGTCAATTTATTTCAAGGGCTGAGACACTGAAAGGGACAGAGCTATTTGGCATTTCTGTGAGAGGAAATGAAAATCTGGAAACTTGAAAAGCAGCCTATACGCTGACCTGAAACAAGGTAAAGCACACTAGAAAAGATAGTGAATTTTGGAGAAAGAGTAAATTAGACGCAGAATGATAAAGCAGGAGACAGAACGAGCGCTATACTTTACACATAGCCAGCCTCTCAGTGACCTTACCAGGATGGTGGTGATGACCAGCGAGCGGTTGGAAAGTGAGTCAGTGATGTTCATGCCGTTCTGCCTGGGGACCTCGGTGATGTTCAGCCCCCCAGATGCACTCCACTTCCCCACCTAAAAAATATGAAATTTATGTAGTCAGAGCATGTTTCACTTACCTGTGTGACCCATCCACATCGCAATAGCCCATCTGACTGCATTAGCAGCACTGTGCTGAGCTCATCCAGAAGCATTAGTTGATTGGCTCTTCTGTTTTTATGCCAAAAGGTCTGTGCTTGGGCTCATGAGTAGCTAGGCCCTTGCATACACTCTGAATACATTAACATAGAGGAAGGGCAATTGCACCAAAGGAGATTGCTTTCCAATTTAATTTTCCAAAAAGAAAATGTTGAACAAAGGAAAAAGCAGAACATATGAATTGTAATCTGGCAATATTGTAAAGGTGTTATTTATTTATTTTTCTGGTGATCAAATAATAGATTAATATGTACAGTAGCGTCAACTATAAACAAGCAACTGATTGGTTTATTTCTAAGTTGCACTGTAAAAATATATTTTTCCTAATCGCTATTTTGGTTTTATTCATAGTTTTCCTGTAAAAATGTCCAAACATCATTTTGACACCATTACATGAAATGTATGGTTCTGAATGAGTTCTAATGATTCTTAACTGCACGTTGACAAATTTTGCATGTTCCAGGATATGTTTGTGTACATGGGGGGGCTTCAGTCATTTAGTAAAGTATAGTAAAGCATTTCTTTACATTTTTGAACACACAAATGTTTTTTTAAAACAAATGTTTTGGTTTTCACCATTACTTGGATGAATATTCGACAAATACAATATCTATATCAATGTCATCTCTATATCAATGTCAATCAAGTTTTGATCACTATATTCCTAACATTTTTTTCATAACGCGAGGTGCAACGTGATGTAAACAATCAACTCTTCATACAGTATTGTTCATGTGGCATGATGTGTCTCGTTCACCAGTAGTGTATGTACTGTAACATATTTTTTGTTCACCTGCAAATTTACTTGCTGTTATAAGGGAGTCTAGTTTAACTAATCAGCTATTTGAATGATCAGGCTGGTGCTGCTTTATCATTCTCACCTTTTTAAACCTTGTCAGTTTAAACATTAAAGCGTTTTAAACTATTCAAAAGCTAGTCAGCACGAAATAGATTTCAATGCGGTACTCACGGGCTGTGACAGATTGTTTCTTTGCACACACACACACACACACATGCAAAAAGATCTCAGCTCGGACTGCACGTGAGTACCAAACTTAGTCCTCTTTCTTGTCTGCTTGAGCAAATGCACAGAACATGTCAGAATGGCTGTTTTGATGAATATCCATGTAAATGTGATTTGTTTTTGACCCACTCTTCACTCCAAAATAGAGCAGATTCATAAACATTTTCAAATATTATGGGCTTAAAAGTCCTTTTAAGTTGGTCTTACTCACTATAAACAAGTGTGTTCAAAAAGTAAAGAAATGATTATATATATATAACTTGACTTGCCAATGAAGTGAACCAACGTCACATGCTGTGGTAATGTAAGATGGCAGCGACCCTGCTCCAAAAGCTATAACAAAACATCCTTTTTTTCTTTAAAATGGTTACATTAATCATGTTTGTTATACATTTTCTAATTAATCTGGAAATCACTTTACTAAATAATAAAAGCTTGACTGACTGCTTCACTTCCACTTTAAAATTAATCTTTATCATGCATATTATTCTAAAAATCATCAAATTCATATTAAACCATTTATGCATTTAAAGCATTTTAAGTTTTTATATATTATTTCTTGTTATTATCCTTTGTACAGTACATTTAACAATGCTATATTTAAACTGCTGTAGTATGATACAACTACTACGGCAACTACTACTACTGTTTCTTGAGCACTAAATTAGCATGTTAGAATGATATTTGAAGGATCATGTGACAACGAAGACTGGATTCCAGCTTTGCATCACAGGAATATACCACGTTCAACTATAATTCAGGAAACAGGAATTTTAAACTGTTATACTATTTCACATTATTAATGTTTTTGCTGTACCTTTTGATCACATAAATGCAGCCTTGGTGAGAATATGAGACTTTGTTTCTTTCTTTCTTATTCTTATTTTTTTTTTTGGCCAGTATTGTATAAAATATACATTTCTATAAGTATTACATTACCTGGTTGTACCTTATCCAAACTATCCGAATGTATCATAAAACTATACTCAAAACCAGAGATATTGGTCAATATTATATTGTAAGCTAATTTGTTTAACTCTGCAGTGGGACCAATCCAGTTGATTATCAGTCAATGAATCTATTTTAGCCGAATCGTTCTATCTGCCTCGAGGGATATTAGAAATAAAGTACAAACACACGTTCAAAAACACACAGCAAACTCATACACAGTAAGAGGCAGAAAGAGGGAGTTGAAATGGTTGTACTGTGAATAATCCGTCTAATATCAGCAAATAGCGAATCTGAGCAAATTAAGCTACTTTTGCACAAACAATCCCCTGCAGCGAGGAAAAGGAAGTCCTGCATATTGTTCAGTCACTCCTTAACAAATCATTACTACAAATGGCCTCATAGCTGTCCGTATCCATCTCTGTCTGAGGGAGTGCGGCAATTCCCTCTCCTGCACCACCACTAATGCTCTCATATTCATAAAGCCACAAGAGCGGCAAATCTTAGTCACACAGGTGCAAAAATCACCCGATAGAACCTCTCACCTCTCAATGCAAAACCTAACATATGCATATGACTTGACACATGTATTAGTTACAGATTGTGCAAATTCAGGGTGATGCACGTTTCAAATGATATGCTACGCCACTTTATAGGGTGATGTTCCATTATTGCAAATTGACTGCAATTAACTCAATTCAATAAAAGTGATTATCAGGGGAAGGCACAATTATTTATTCACACTGCCGACAGAAGACTTTCCTGGGCTTCTCAAAACCTACTTATTCAAATCTAAAATTAAGATTAATATATTCTCTCTCTCTCTCTCTCTCTCTCTCTCTCTCTCTCTCTCTTTCTCTCTCTGAATGTCTACTTCTAGAAGATATTACATATGTGGGAATTGCATTAGATTTGCCTACATAACTATGGCTTTTATCATCTTGCATGCTACATGTGCTACTGAATTTGAGTTGTTGATAAAATACAGGTTTTGTGAAGGTGACTGGTGCAGTAGAGCTGCACAATGAATCCTATTTTATTTGTGATCATAATTCCTGCTTCTCTCAGTTTATTAAGCATAATTGTTTGCAATATGTGCCTGCTGGGTATCCTGAAAATGTTTAATTTCAGTTTGTTATTTGCATTATCATGCACTGGTAACAAGCCTGGACAAGTTTTCATGGTTGTGGTTGCCAGATGTCAAGCCTTCAAATCCCCCAATTACACACATTGTGTAATTTAAATTGTGTATACAAAGAGTGAAAACTAATCAATAAAACAGTGGTGCTAATTTTGCACTACTCACACTTCTTCAGCAGCTACACTTACATACCTCATTACTGCACAAAAGCATGCTATATGCAACTTCAGCCGGTCATTAACGGAGGCTTTTAATTAACAGTACTTTGTACACTAATCCAATTTGCTTTATGATCCACTAACTTATGCTTATGTTTAAACACCTCATTTGCTTCCTTGTTAGCAGCTAAATTAAACGTAAGACACAAATTGCTCTTTATTAGCACAGCAATGGTGACCAAATGAGACAAGGTACAAGAGGTTTGAGTATGCTAGACTGCAAGATCAGAAGGTTATTTGGGGGAAGAGATAATCCTTTTCAATAATGCATTTGTTCTTAGGCTGCATGGAAGTTTCTGGCATAATCGACTATGCAAAACAAAAGTGAATTATTATACACTGTTTAACAGGCGAGCATTAGCAGAAGAAAACAGCTTTTGATCATTTTATCCCTCCTGCTATGCAAAGAAGCATGAAGACACAGCAAAAGCATTATTATCCAATGCGTGCTTTGTTTGCGAGCTATGTTGTGTCTGATTTGAGACAGTTGTTATGTGTTTGTTTAGTGGTTTACCTTTTGAAGGCCATCCTCCTTAAGGCTCACAATGTCAAGATCAAAGTCCGTGCGCAGACCTGTAGTTCTGTTGAAGCACAGCCGTCCCGTCAAGCCATCCCAATGAGACTTCAAAGAACAAAGAGAGAGGTTTAACAATTAAAACACACCAGGGTTCTGCGATATTCAGAATTTAATTGAGAATATTATTTCAATCCCAATTAAATTGTCAAATTTTAATTTAGTTTAAATCAACACAGGAGGCAGAACTGAAGTTCTAATTACAATTTGCAAAAAAAGAAAAAAAAGAGGAAAAGAAAAAAATGGATTTTCTGAAAATAAATACATAAATAATTAAGAGAATGGATTTTCAGTTATTTTTGGTGTCACCATATACAGTGAATGCTGTTTAAAGTATAAAAAGAGATAACCTATTTAAATGAGCTTAGACAGGCATGTTATGTTATAGAGTTTATGGGGCATATTCAGAAACATTAAATTATATTAATATTAAAAACTGAAATGGCATCCACAGTACAATTAGTATTTAATTTGCCTTCATTATATTTAACACATTACCATATTATGTTAATGCATGCTCTATTTAACCCCAATGTCTTCAAAATGATCCAAAATAAAGTTATCTAGAATTGACAGTACAGGGGAAAACTGGAATCTACTGATCCTTATTTATTATTAGCACACATAAATGATGTCGATATTTATTTATATAAATAATAATAAACTAAAAATATTGATATTTTGTGATGTTATGATATATTAAATATTTTGACAGCACTAAACTTGCTTTACAGAAATATATCAAACAAGTTGAGGAAAATATTTTCTATAGGGAAAAATAGGAAACATTACATTGTTTTTGATGCAATTTTTATGTTTTATTGGAATAATGAAATTAATATTGATTAAAAAAACTGAAATAAAATTAGATTTAACTCAATTTCCAATTCAACACCCTGTGTTGTGTGTCAAAATCCATTCAAATTCACATTCATGAACTGAAAAAGAGTCAGTTCTTCAGTTCTGAATTTTGTCCAAGTATGGTAAACATATGTGCTTGCACACACACCCCAATATACATCCTTGTAAGCACACACACACACACACACACACACACACACACACACACACACACACACACACACACACACACACACACACACTTCTATTTCCTTTTTAATTACATTTTACATCCCAGTGCCTCAGACACATCTTCCCCCAAGACCAAGACCGTCCTAATTAACGACCATCTCACTTGCAACAATCTCTAGAGACACAGAAAAAATTACATTGCAACTCCTCCTCCCTATTCCTCCCTAAGCACAGAGCTCCTCCCCCAAACAACACATACTGATCTCCAGCCCTCTCCATAACCTCTTCCAAATGAAACACCTCCATTCTTGTTCAGGAGCGAGGACATTTCACAGGAACGCATGTTCTCCGCTATGCCAAAGAAAGACAATGCACTCCAAGCCAACTCTACGGCCCTCATTTTGCTCTTCTCTCGTATGCGCCGCTCCACCGAGCTGTGTTCAACAACTCTAATCTGCCTATTATGAGTCCCAATCAAAGTCTCTCTTGTGAGCTGAAATAAGAGCTGATTATGACGAGCACATTTGTGTGTGAAGCACACGGTGATGAGAAAGTGGAACACTGTGAGTTTAGTAGTGCAGGGCCAGAATAGTACAGACTCAATCAACTTATCTACTGCACGTAAATGAGGCACTTAAAGTGGATGGTGAATAGTGATTGTTTATCAGGTAATATCCAGCATTGAAACTAAAGATTGACTCTGAATAATGATGCAGTATTTATCAGTAGTAAAAATATTTACTGATGACTACTTGGTAAAGGTATTTGGACATTTAGGTCAAAGTTAAATGTATAAGAATGTCACTGAGAAGAAAAACATCAGAGCGAGTGTTCTTTATTTCACAGAAAGATACCATGGATGAATGGATGATAAAAATCATGCAATTCTAACTTTTTTTTTCTTTGTTTCTTTAGGTTGAGTATTTTCTATTATATAATTTAGTAAATATGATATAAAATAATTTCAGCAATTCTTATGTGTTTTTACTATATTTTAATTAAATTTCATTTTATATATATATATATATATATATATATATATATATATATATATATATATATATATGATATCTTAGGGAGCAGGGTGATATATATATATATATACAACCCGAATTCCGGAAAAGTTGGGACGTTTTTTAAATTTTAATAAAATGAAAACTAAAGGAATTTCAAATCACATGAGCCAATATTTTATTCACAATAGAACATACATAACGTAGCAAATGTTTAAACTGAGAAATTTTACACTTTTATCCACTTAATGAGCTCATTTAAAATTTAATGCCTGCTACAGGTCTCAAAAAAGTTGGCACGGGGGCAACAAATGGCTAAAAAAGCAAGCAGTTTTGAAAAGATTCAGCTGGGAGAACATCTAGTGATTAATTAAGTTAATTGATATCAGGTCTGTAACATGATTAGCTATAAAAGCTTTGTCTTAGAGAAGCAGAGTCTCTCAGAAGTAAAGATGGGCAGAGGCTCTCCAATCTGTGAAAGACTGCGTAAAAAAATTGTGGAAAACTTTAAAAACAATGTTCCTCAACGTCAAATTGCAAAGGCTTTGCAAATCTCATCATCTACAGTGCATAACATCATCAAAAGATTCAGAGAAACTGGAGAAATCTCTGTGCGTAAGGGACAAGGCCGGAGACCTTTATTGGATGCCCGTGGTCTTCGGGCTCTCAGACGACACTGCATCACTCATCGGCATGGTTGTGTCAATGACATTACTAAATGGGCCCAGGAATACTTTCAGAAACCACTGTCGGTAAACACAATCCGCCGTGCCATCAGCAGATGCCAACTAAAGCTCTATCATGCAAAAAGGAAGCCATATGTGAACATGGTCCAGAAGCGCCGTCGTGTCCTGTGGGCCAAGGCTCATTTAAAATGGACTATTTCAAAGTGGAATAGTGTTTTATGGTCAGACGAGTCCAAATTTGACATTCTTGTTGGAAATCACGGACGCCGTGTCCTCCGGGCTAAAGAGGAGGCAGACCTTCCAGCATGTTTTCAGCGTTCAGTTCAAAAGCCAGCATCTCTGATGGTATGGGGGTGCATAAGTGCATACGGTATGGGCAGCTTGCATGTTTTGGAAGGCTCTGTGAATGCTGAAAGGTATATAAAGGTTTTAGAGCAACATATGCTTCCCTCCAAACAACGTCTATTCCAGGGAAGGCCTTGTTTATTTCAGCAGGACAATGCAAAACCACATACTGCAGCTATAACAACAGCATGGCTTAGTCGTAGAAGAGTCCGAGTGCTAACCTGGCCTGCCTGCAGTCCAGATCTTTCACCTATAGAGAACATTTGGTGCATCATTAAACGAAAAATACGTCAATGACGACCACGAACTCTTCAGCAGCTGGAAATCTATATAAGGCAAGAATGGGACCAAATTCCAACAGCAAAACTCCAGCAACTCATAGCCTCAATGCCCAGACGTCTTCAAACTGTTTTGAAAAGAAAAGGAGATGCTACACCATGGTAAACGTGCCCCGTCCCAACTATTTTGAGACCTGTAGCAGAAATCAAAATTGAAATGAGCTCATTTTGTGCATAAAATTGTAAACTTTCTGAGTTTAAACATTTGCTATGTTATCTATGTTCTATTGTGAATAAAATATTGGCTCATGTGATTTGAAAGTCTTTTAGTTTTCATTTTATTAAAATTTTAAAAACGTCCCAACTTTTCCGGAATTCGGGTCCCTGGGGGGACCCTGCTCCCTAAGACATCAACAAGCACCACTAAAAAATCCATATTGGTCGACTACTAAGAAATAAAAGCTTGATTTTCTCTGTATAACTTAAGAATCTGACTATGCAATGCAAAAAAACAATATATATATATTGTTATATGCAATGTCTTCACTGACTCACTGCAGTAACTCTATGGACCCATGGCTGACATTACATATCAAAATAAAATAAATACATAAATTGGCATTTATAAAAGGTTTTTTTTATACTAACAATTTGACAAATAACGTCACTGTTAATGTTATGTTTACACCACTCATATTAACCTCCTGGGATCAGGTTATGGGAATTTTCGTAAACTGACCAAAGACATTTTGTCTTCAATTTGAGTTGTGTATCTATTGATTCACTTTTTAGACCTGCCAAACTGAATGAATAAAAATGAAAAATATGCAACATTATTGAAAATTAAAAGATTAATTCAATTATTAAAATTAAAACCATGTTATCATCTCTAATGTTCATATATATATATATATATATATATATATACACACATATATATATATACATACATATATATATATACATACATATATATATATATATATATATATATATATATATATATATATATATATATACAATATTTTTTTGACCGTATACAAATAATGCAGATAAAAAAAAAGACAACCTCTTAAAATGAGTTTAAACAAGCATCAGAGACAAGTGTTCAGCAAAGAAGCTGGTAATGTGTTATTTAAACAATATCGTATATATTTTAACTTGTCTTGGAGAGCTGAAGTGTTTGTGACAGCACTGCCATGAGCGATTGTCATTACCTCTTTAATGAAACTCATGAAGCGTCCTCCGAACCTCCAGGGTTTGTGGCGATGACACTGCAATGAGTTGACAGTCATCTGCGGCGCATGCTGGTAAGAAACCGACACGATGTGGACTGCGTCGTACGTCAGAGCAGCATCTGTCTGGAATAAATAGGGGGGCGATATGTCAGCTGAAATGATCTGACAAGCGGGAGGAGTGCAAGACCTGGCCGGTTGACAACCTTGTCAAACAGCAAACTGGGCCACTGCTCCGGACCATTAGCACACTTAAATCAAAATGTAAGTAGAAAATAACTCCTTAGCCTTTGTAATGATAGTAATCCTTTATTGCTTTAACTCAACAATGCTAGAAGTATACATGTCTAAACGTTAAACAATAAGTGTATGACAACTAATTTTTTCTATATTTGTACTGTAAAATCAGAATCCAATGTATTGCTTGATTCCAGATTGCACGTCTTCAAACTGCGACTAATGGTCACATTTTATGAACTTTCTTCATACTGGTGTGACTAAGTTTTGTTAGCATTTTGTTAGCTACAGAGTTGCCCAACTGTCTTTGATTTTGGGCTGACATTTTTGATGGGAAACATCAAAAGGCAAATGCTCCCAAAGTGGAACAAAACAGCAGTACTCATTTGAACTCAGAGCAGGTATGTTTATTAGTGGACTGATCTTAATCATGTGATTCAATGAGAACCAATTGAATTCAGCACAGAATTATCTGTTATAACCCCCAGATGTTTTGGTGATTTAAAGTCAAATAAAACAGATTGAACTTGAAGAGAAGATTGAGACTGAACAGAAGAAACGTTGTGGCATGAATGATCTAGTTAGAAGTTGTTTCAATCAACAAATTACTAAAATTGGACATTTATCACGTAGAAACACTATCATTACTGTAACATTTATTAACACTAACCATTGCATTTTGGCAGAAATATGGTATATCCATATTGGATGTTATTAGATTAACAAAGTCATTATACTGTATTATTTTATTATTTACAGGAGTAATGGGACTTTCGTTATGAAGCTGTGGCAGTTTTGTTGAATTTATATGTACTAAACGCTTAGTCTATAGCAAACAAGCTACAGCTAAATGTTAAGGACGGTCAGACACTGCTTCCTTAAGTTTGTTTTCTCTACCTTTTCATAACATTGTTTTCCGGTCTACTGTAAGCTCAAATACTGCCAAAAGCATTTTTTCAAAACCTCTCTAAACCAAATGAAAATTCTGAATACCCTCTGCATGTGCGATCCAGGAAAATAAATGGCAAATTTATGAACTAGCTTAAGGATGCCCTACATCAGAATATGTTACTATGAAAATGTACTTAATGTATAAGATGCCTTAAACACACCTCCAAACACACAAACCCAATTCCAAAAATAGTTGGGACACTGTACAAATTGTGAGTAAAAAAGGAATGGATTAATTTACAAATCTCATAAACTTATATTTTATTCACAATAGAATATAGATAGTATATCAAATGTTGAAAGTGAGACATTTTGAAATGTCATGCTAAATATTGGCTGATTTTGGATTTCATGAGAGCTACACATTCCAAAAAAGTTGGGACAGGTAGCAATAAGAGGCTGGTAAAGTTAAATGTACATATAAGGAACAGCTGGAGGACAAATTTGCAACTTATTAGGTCAATTGGCAACATGATTGGGTATTAAAAGAGCCTCTCAGAGTGGCAGTGTCTCTCAGAAGCCAAGATGGGCAGAGGATCACCAATTCCCCCAATGCTGCGGTGAAAAATTGCAAAGAGAAAAGTTGCAAAGAGTTTGCCGTTATCATCATCTACGTTGCATAACATCATCCAAAGATTCAGAGAATCTGGAAAAGTCTCTGTGCATAAGGGTCAAGGCCGGAAAATCATATTGGATGCCCTTGATCTTCGGGCCCTTAGACGACACTGCATCACATACAGGAATGATACTGTAATAGAAATCACAACATGGGCTCAGGAATACTTCCAGAAAACATTGTCGGTGAACACAATCCACCGTGCCATTCGCCGTGGCTGGCTAAAACTCTATAGGTCAAAAAAGAAGCCATATCTAAACATGATCCAGAAGCGCAGGCGTTTTCTCTGGACCAAGGCTCATTTAAAATGGACTGTGGCAAAGTGGAAAACTGTTCTGTCTGTGGACAGACAAATCAAAATTTGAAGTTCTTTTTGGATAACTGGGATGCCATGTCATCTGGACTAAAGAGGACAAGACAACCCAAGTTGTTATCAGTGCTCAGTTCAGAAGCCTGCATCTCTGATTGTATGGGGTTGCATGAGTGTATGTGGCATGGGCAGCTTACACATCTGGAAAGGCACCATCAATGCTGAAAGGTAAATCCAAGTTCTAGAACAACATATGCTCTCATCCAGACGTCATCTCTTTCAGGGAAGACCTTGCATTTTCCAACATAACAATGCCAGACCACATACTGCATCAATTACAACATCATGGCTGCGTAGAAGAAGGATCCGGGTACTGAAATGACCAGCCTGCAGTCCAGATCTTTCACCCATAGAAAACATTTGGCGCATAATGAAGAGGAAGATGCGACAAAGAGGACCTAAGACAGTTGAGCAACTAGAAGCCTGTATTAAACAAGAATGGGACAACATTCCTATTCTTAAACTTGAGCAACTTGTCTCCTCAGTCCCCAGACGTTTGCAGACTGTTATAAAAAGAAGAGGGGATGCCACACAGTGGTAAACATGGCCTTATCCCAAATTTTTTTTGAGATGTGTTGATGCCATGAAATTTAAAATCAACTACATTTTTCCATTAAAATTATACATTTTCTCAGTTTAAACATTTGATATGTCATCTATGTTGTATTTTGAATAAAATATTTAAATCTGAAACTTCCGCATCATTGCATTCTGTTTTTATTTACAATTTGTACAGTGTCCCAACTTTTTTTGGAATCGGGTTTGTAGTAAAATGAACTCAAAATGAACAGAAATAAAATATACTAAGTGAGCCATTGACAATCCAGTGGCATTACTGAAAATACTGTATTATAAAACTATGTGCATTTCATAAGTCTTAAAGGGCTGCTGTCCTGCAGAGTTAAGCTTCATCCCTAATCAAACACACCTGATAAATCCAACCAACATTTTAAGGATAACTCAGATATTACAGAGAGTTTTGTTTGATTAGAGATTAAAATCTGTAAACTCTGTAGAATGAGCTGACCCTCTTAGACCAGAGTTAAATATGTCTGCTTTTTAGTGTTGACAAAAGAGCAAAGAGCATCTTCCAAAAAAGTTCACAATGTATTCCCCTACATTGAATTATGGCAGATATAGCTTCACCAACTCCAGGAACAATGCTGGCAGCAGCATAAAACCTTGTCCCTCAAAGGACTTTAATCCCAAATCATCAAATAACTTTAACATCTACTGTGGCTTGAATGTATCTGGTCTCCAGCCCTCTCCAGTCAGTTTTTTCTATGCATTTAAAAAAATACCTCTAACAAATACCAGGGTTTTCCAATTGTGCTCTTGGAAGGTCACTGTCTGCAGAGTTTAGCTCCAACCCGAATTTAAAACATACCTGAACCAGGAAAATCAAGGTCTTTTGAATTACAAAAAAAAAAAAAAAAAATGCAGTCCGGTTTGTTGGGCAAATCTGTATGATGCTGGCCGTTTAGGAGCAGATTTGAACACCTCTGACATATGACTTTTGAGAACTGACATGCACAGAGAGACACAAATTCTTGTTCACTGACCCTCATGACCCAAGCAAGAACCACAATACTCAATATAGACAACAAAATGTTACTTTCAAGCTATGTTATTATCACCACCATGAAGCAACAGCTAATGGACTGATTCTTTCTGCAAACACTTTGGACAATGGATAAAAAGCAAGAAAATAACTGGTACACCATCCACTTGCCGATTCTCTAACACATCCTACTGTAACAATCTTCCGGAGAGATGAGAGCTTGAAGTGTGCATTGTTCAGGCAATGTGAGCTACTTTAGATCGAGCGTGTCCACAGGAAGGAGGACAAGTGCTCACTGGGATGTCCTTTATATCGACCTTGCCATAGGCTTCTTGTAACCAGGCAAAAAGTTGTTGTGATTTGAGAGATGGATATAATGAGAATGGACTGACTAAACTGAGTGGTTGCAATGGTCTGTATTCAAAACATTCAACACACATACGGATGTTGCAGGAACTATATACCTCACATCAGTCTTATTAGCTGTTGCGGATCCAGTAATACCATATTTAATGTGTATGCCAGAGTTTTCAACCTTGCACAAAAGACATAAAGCAAGTACACATTGATATTCACGTATAGTCAATTTAGAGTAAACGGAAGACCTGAATGCTTTTTTCCACTGTAATAACAGTACTCCTCTACATTAAAATAATCAGAAATTCTACAGAACAGTGTAGGAGTATTTGAACTACTGTGAAATAGATTAATAGATATTCACAGAAGCCATACAGTTGAAACCAGTCTTTATGATATTAAGGTATTCAACAATGTATTCAACAGTGCATGAGGCATACCATTTGGGATTATTAAATCTGAACTGCTGCAGTTTAAAAGATTATATTACCTAGCAAATAAAAGTAGATACACTATTTAAATCTCAACCATGGCAATTATTATTATTATAGACACAAAATCCATCTGAAACAGCTCACAGAATAAATTAAGAAATAAATAGCTCTTTTAAAGGTTATTTATTTTTAAAAGTATAGATTAACTAAATAAGTACGGCTGTGGATTACATTGGTTACAGTGAAAGTGGAACCTATTCAAAGCTTTTGTGCCATTGTTTAATTTGCCATTTCTTTTTTGGTTAGCTGGCAGTGAATTCAGGGAGAAAATGGAAGCATACCGTCATTATCCCTTCCAGGAGACCAGAATCTGGTTTTGGGGGAATCTGCCTCTCAAGGGACCACTTCTCCACAATGGAGGCAACCTGAGGATTGTCCACGTTTAGGATGCGGAAGCCAGTCATATTGACACCACAGAAGCGGTATGGCTCCAGGTTTATGGCCATGAGATCCTAGAGGAAGAGCAAAAGAGAGAAAAGATCTCAATTAACCGGCCTGAATCTAGCTTCATTGTTGCTGGGTGAGAGCCTTCTTGTCTCTTCGTCCCCTAATAAAAGCAGCAGATAGACAGGGGGTAAAAAAGAAAAAAAAAGATAAACAGAACAAAAATAAAAGAGATTAAGGATAATACCGTGCTTTCCAGGCCGCCTGGGTACAGCCAGATGAAGCATAGTAGGACATACACCCCTGTGCCAGCATGTATGATATCATAGACAGTGAGCCAGGAGTCATTCGCACAATAGCTGATTGAAACAGTTATTTCCTCTGTAATCCGGTCTTCATTGCTCCCATCCAGCGTATTGAACCTTAAACACTTAAAACACCTCTCTGAATGTCGACCTGACACTGAAATGTATCAGAATGTCTGTGCATTCAATGATTTTAACAGTGTAGATTCTTCAAAAAGGATCCAAATTTCACATTCTCAATTCAATGATGTGGGATGAAACACTCTGAAAATGAAATTGCTGGGGTGGAAAATAGCATTAAGATTAAGTCTAAGTTAATCAATTTTTTTTTGTCTTACGAGGTCAAAGCAAAATGCACAGCCATCTAACACAGGGTTCTGTAAATCTGAGAAAGAATGGCAAAATGAGCAAGACTGTGTTCATTAAAAGAACTTCCCGTAATATGCTGAGGCTAAATAACGCTCTAGAACAATACCAACACACACCCACACTATGCATGCTATTGTCTGGAATGTTATTCTGAGAACAGTCGCTCTGTTTCTTGTACCATCCTACATATTGCCAAACATGTTGGGAAGGTGGGGGCGGCAAAGAAATGTGGTAGAACATAACAGACTATTTCATTAACACCCTGTGGGTCTGGAACTGTTTGGAGAGAAGCATAAAAAACACATACAGAAAACTGCTTGCCCCAAGAAACAGCACTTTCTGAACTATACCGTAAATGATTTCTCGTTAAATGCAGATGTTACAATGGAAGCCTGTTTTATGGCTTCTTTATATCTTCATGATTTACTGTATTAGTGCGGGATTAGCGTATAAGAGATGATTGATGCTCAAATGCTTATAATGTAGTGGGATTCTAGTTGGATTATTGTAGAAAATATCATTACAAAAATAGATACATTGTTCATTTCATTATGTCTTAGATGAGGTTTTAGCAAAATTATATCATGTAAATCCAACATCGTTGTTCGTCCACAACAAAACTCCTTATCCTGCAGAAAGGATATTTAGAGTGGGACTACAATAATCATTTAATATAAGATGAATGTTGTAAACTACATGAAAGACAGGTAAGTTGACACTGATTGTGGAATTTGAGAAACATCTTATAATACAAGGCAAATCGCTCCGGTTTCACAGAAAAAGCATCATGAAGGTTATGAAAATATAAGGTTTGGACATTTAACTTGAGACTTTTATGCTCTTCAGCTGTTCATTGTGTTACAAGGGCATAAAAGCATACAAACAGTTAGCAAGGAAGTATGCAAGGAAGAATTGTCACAAAATTATTCATGTGTGGACTGTAAAGCTTTCTTACTTCAGAGATTTAGAAAGTAGCTTACATGACACCATATTGCCAGTTTATCAGATTTTGCTCCTTTAACGAAGGTTCCAAACAGTTCAAAACAAACACACAGCATTGCACTGCAACACAGCATGCTTCACTTCTGAATGAATCTACATATTTGAAATAATTTGTTGCATGAATAATTCATGACTCACTTATAACTATACTTGCCGCCACCTACTGGAAAATCACAGTCCATTTAGAAATCCTAAAGCAGAAGGCGCTTTGGACAGACCAAATTTAATCTGCTATAGCACTGTCGTCAAACACTTTTTTTCAAAACTAAAAGTTGCATATATTAACTTTATTTCGCATATAAAATAATTAGATCTGAATTCAATGTTTGATTATTTATGACACTTCTAAAAGAAACAGTTCCTTTAAAATGTCCTTTCGGGTACCTTCGGTACACACTATATTACTCCTGTTTACATTGAATAACATCTATAACAATTTGCATTTTGTGAGAACAAGATGTTATTTATAATTGGAGTAAACACTTATCTACCACTATTTTTACACATAGTTTAAATAGCTAAACTGCCTAAATGTTTTGACAAATCCACATCTTTAGCAAAAAAAAAAAAAATGAAATTAGCACATTTATACACATTTGCTGTGTGTTTCAGGTTTTGTGCAATCATATATAAATGCATATTATAGAACCATATTTTATGCACAAATACCGTCTCGGTTACATACCTAACCATTGTTCCCTGATGGAGAGAACAGAGAAATTATGTCGTGATGACATAGGGGGTTTACTTGAGAGGCTCAATACGTTCTGACTTTAACTCTCTGAGGTTTAAGGGTAATTTTTTGGGCCTGGAGAAGTTTTGTCATGCCCTGACATTTGTGCTTTTTTCAGTTTCTTATAAACATCTAAATGGCTAAAGTCTAATCTCACTGTAATCAGCACAAACTGGGCTATAATAATATGTGAAATGCATGTATGTACATGATTGTGTTTTTGAGAAAAAAAATGTTATGCGTGGTTAGTGAAATACTAAAAATGTTAAATCACCTGAATAAGGCAATAAAACACATAAAGAACATTGGTTCCTGGGACTTTTAAGAACTGGAGCTTGTAGCCTAGAATTTTTCTATCTAAATTATGTGAAAATCATCTTGTTTACTCACTCACAGAAAACAATATATTGATTAAAATTTCCGAAGACACTTTTTGTTGATAAAAGTCATATGCGAGTAGGCGTCAACTATCATGAATATCATTGTGATTTACACCTGAGAAGACAAAGGCCCACACAATGAGCTGCATAATGAGCCTTTCAGTCAGCTGTGTGTCTGAGAGGGAAGAGTTACAAGAAAGAATGTAAGGACAAAATAAATGTATATAATTTTATGTTTGTAGTTTATTTAGAATATATTTAATTAACACACAACATCATTTACTATTCACTTGCGAGTGCAGTTAAACAGTTTATTAGGAACAATCAAAGCTGACTTTCAAAGCTGAATTTTTTTGCATCATTACTCCAGTCACACGATCCCTCAGAAATCCTTTTAACAATCTGATTTTCTACAAAAAAAAAAAAACATTTAATTGTTATTATTATTATTATTATTATTATTATTAATGTTGAAAAGAGCTGATAATATCTTTTAAGTTTTTTTAGGGGGGATAAATTGAAAGAACAGCATTCTTTGTTACATTTGTTACAGTTACATTTATTTGTTACATTTATATTATTTACATCTAGCTTTTGAATGGTAGTGTATATTGTTAATGAAACTTCATAATGTTTTACTTGATTAGACATTTAGCCAGGATTTATAGTTTGGAAAAAGTCTTAACTAGTAAAATGTTTACACGTTATGTGAAAACGTGTGGTGTTAGCGCAGTGGATAAGACACATGCCTTTGGTGTGAGAGACCCGGGTTTGAATCCACTGAGAGGCACCAATGTGTCCCTGAGCAAGACACTTAACCCCTAGTTGCTCCAGAGGCGTGCGACCTCTGATATATATAGCAATTGTAAGTCACTTTGGATAAAAGCGTCAGCTAAATGAATAAATGTAAATGTAAATGTAGTACAAGTATATATATATATCTCCAGAGTCGAGTCAGGTTCCCATTGACCCTCCAGAGTTGGGTCAGGTCACCGTTTACACTCCAGAGTCAGGTCAAGTAAGCATTAACACTCCAGAGTCAGGTCAAGTCACCATTAACACTCATGAGTTAAGCACTACCACATTTAGACCTCAGGAGTCAAGTCAAGTCACCGTTGATCTTCATGAGCAAAGTCAAGTCACCAATGATCTTCATGAGCAAAGTCAAGTCACCGTTGGTCTTCATGAGCAGAGTCAAGTCACAGTTGATCTTCCTAAATCCAGTCAAAACACCACGGATCTACCAGAGCCTCTCCACATCTCTGCTGAACTACCAGAGCCTCTCCACGTCTCTGCTGAACTACCAGAGCTTCTCCACGTCTCTGCTGAACTACCAGAGCTTCTCCACATCTCTGCTGAACTACCAGAGCCTCTCCACGTCTCTGCTGAACTTCCAGAGCCTCGTCACGTCTCAGCCAAACTCTCTGAGTGCTCGACTTATCCTGCCGTGTCCACGGAGGCCATCCAGGAACTCACTGCCTGCCCTGTCATGGCTATGGAGACCATCTAACATCTCCTCAGGGCCACGGAGGCCACCCTTAACCTGTTCTTGTTCTCTATTTCAGACTTACCTAACCAGACTTGCTCTCCTGTGCCATCGATCCCACTGTGGTGGTCTTCGGCGCCACCCTGGTGGGCTCCTGTCCCGACCGCTTGGCTGTGGTGGTCTTCTGTGCCGCCCTGTTGGGCTTCTGTCTCGACCGCATGGCTGTGGTGGTCTTCTGCGCTGCCCTGGTGGGCTTATGTCTCGACCGCACGGCTGTGGTGGTCTTCTGCGCCGCCCTGGTGGGCTTCTGCCTCGACCGCACGGCTGTGGTCGTCTTCTGCACCGCCCTGGTGGGCTTATGTCTTGACCGCACTACTGTGGTGGTCTTCTGCGCTGCCCTGGTGTGCTTCTGTCTCGACCGCACGGCTCCAGTTCCACCTGATCCACCCTGGATACTTGCTCCTTGTTTTTGTTTTTTGCACTTCCTGTCTCTGTTTGCCTCTATTACCTGGCCCTCCGTCCCTCCCCCTGGTAATCCACCGGTCCACCTCCTTCCTGGACTCCTTGTTTCTGTTTTTTGCACTTCCTGTCTCTCTTTCCCTCTATTACCTGCCCCTCCGTCCCTCCCCCTGGACCTCCGCCTGTCCACCTCCCTCCTGGCCTCTGTGTTCCTTGGTTTGTTCTTGTGTTCAGGTGGATTATCTGGTAGCTGCTCCGTAGAGGAGGGGGTAATGTCACGGTGTCTGGTCTGTGTTTCCCTGGGTGTCCTCTAGTGGTCTCACTTCCCCATAGGCACCTCACCGCAGGCACTGCATTTCCCACAAAGCCTTGTCCCTTCATCACGGTAATTGCACACCTGTTAATTGCTCTCAGCTGTCTTCACTTTCATCGTCATTATCCTGCCTTTATAAACCGGTCTGTTTTCTTTCTGTGTCATGGAGTCCTTATTTTCCATCACCCAGTTTCCTCGCGTTCCCTTGTAGTTTCTAGTTTTTGTTTCATGTTTGTTTTGTTTCTCGACTGCTTTCATGGTTTTGACCCCATGCTTGTTTTGGATATTGATTTTTGGATATCCATTAAACACACTGCTCTTGGATCTCTCGTCTCCAGTGTCCGATCATTACACCAAATCACATCTTTTTGGGGTGAATTATGTATTATTACTCTCATCGCGAAGCAAACAGTAAATAAAAAAAAAAAACTTGAAGAACAGTCTCGCTGCGTTGTCTTCTGTTGTGTGGGTGTATTCAAGCCACGCTCTTCAGTGAGCGTTCAGTGAGGGGGCGTAGTCGCATTAGAAGATAATGAAGGGAGACGTGAAAAACGGACATTGCGTTGTTTTCATATGGATTACTTTATCACAGAATATTTGTTTTCGGCAGCACTTGTTTAGTTTAAAAGACATGTCAACCTTTTTATAGATATATCTCTCATGTCTCTTCGTTGAATATTCACTGAGTTACAGTTCATTTTAATGACGCATGTCTAAATGAGGATCACCACAGACAAAGGCTGCAGACAGCACAACTTGTTTGTTATCTTTATTTTATAAATGCACAAAGTTTTGTTTTTAATATGTCTGTATACAAAAAAGTAGACCCTTTTACAGATTCGATTGATGTTTTGCTCTTATCTGTACAATCAAAACTGAAAGTGTAATTTAAGTTATTTTCGGGGTTATCAGGAGAAAATGCCTCATAACGCGTATATGTGTTAATCGACTCCAGAGGGTAAAGAGAAAATTTAATTTAAATTATTTAAATGAAAGCTATTGGATTTTGCATGCCTGAGCCACTCGCATACAGGTATAAATAGATGACAAGTGCATCCAGTAGCCGCGTGTCAGACAAATGCTATGCAAAGGTCATAACCTTCCCAAAGCCCCTGCAAAAATTCACTGACCCTGGCGCTTGCAGGGACCAAAAAGTGAGTACATTGCTGCATCACGCCACAGTTCCTATCACATAAAATATTTTCTTAAGAGAAGGGATTTCACACCTTTCCTGTTTGTTGTTTACAGCTTGGCAGTAACTATGGGGAAACTAGCCTTCCAGAGAAGGGCGCTACAGTGGCCACATCCTAGCCGTAGTGATGTATCATGTGGAGAGACTAATATGGACTGACCCAGTCCATGACACCAGCCAAGAGAAGGTGTGGTTGGAACCTTGGGCATATATCCAGGCTATGGTCTAAGGACAACATGAGAGTAGGCTGGCCTGAACACAAGGCACTCTTCACTCGACTGAAACCAGTGGCTAAAAAAGGGAACCCTCTGAAGGCCAGTCAGGACGGTAGAGAGATCCCAGGATGGCACTAGGGGTGGCCTATGAGGATTTAACCTTCTGGCACCCCTCAGGAACCTGATGATGAGATTGTGCTTTCCCAGGGACCGGCTGTCCACTGCTTCATGATGTGCTTTGATAGCAGCCACATACACTTTCAATTCGAAGGGTGACAGCCTATGCTCCAACTTTCTTGCAGAAAAGAAAGCACTGCTCCAGTTGTTCATATCTGGGGGTCTTCTTGGTGAGAAGAACACCAGTTCATGGACAGATTCTTCTTCAGTGCAAAGGCTTGCCTCTTAGAGGGAGCTCTAACCTGAGTTATGCTGTCTACCACCATTGTTGGTAGATCACTTAAGGGTGCCATATGGTGCCGAGCCCTGGAGAAGTTGTGGACTTGTGGAGATGGCGCCGCCGAGTCCGGTCGCCATCCAGGTCGCTCCGCTTAGATTATGTTTTTATTTACTTATTTACTTTTGCTTTCTCTTTTTACACACATTACCTCTGCACTGATCATATACGACAAAGAAACACTTTTGGACATTGGACACCGCTTCACTGACCTGTTTCAGGACACTTTATCCTCCAACCCATCGTGGCCATCTGAGATTCTCCGGAACGCCAAGATGAACAATGGCCAGCTGAATAACCACCCGAGGCGACGGATCAAGAAACACCGCGGGAAACATGCTGGGATTCGCAACAGACGGAGGAAAAGAGCACACAGCCCTCCTTTACCGAGCATTCTGCTCGCCAATGTCCAGTCTCTGGAGAATAAGATGGACGATCTTAGAGCCAGGATAAGTTTCCAACGGGACTTTAGGGACTGTAACATCCTTTGTTTGTCTGAAACGTGGCTCACACCCTTGGTCCTGGACGCTGCTGTAACGCCGTCTGAAAACTTCTCTGTTTTACGGATGGACAGGACAGCCGAGGCCGGCAAATCCAAAGGCAGAGGAGTGTGTTTCATGATTAACAAGAAATGGTGTGAACCCAGGAATATCTCCACTCTGTCGCGCTCCTGCTCGCCTCATCTGGAACATTTATCCATTATTTTCTGCCCATTCTATCTGCCTCGGGAGTTTTCATCGATCATCATAACTGCTGTTTACATCCCACCACAAGCAGACACCGGTTTGGTTTTGTCTGAGCTTCACGATGCGCTCAGCAGTAACATCAACAAACATCCTGACGCTGCTATTATCATTGCTGGGGACTTTAACAAAGCCAAACTCAGGCAAGTTATGCCTAATTTTTATCAACATGTATCCTGTCCAACCAGAGGACCGAATACACTGGATCATTGCTACACTCCGTTTAAGAATGCTAAAAAGTGGCTAAAAAAGGGAACCCTCTGAAGGCCAGTCAGGACTGTAGAGAGATCCCAGGATGGCACTAGGGGTGGCCTATGAGTATTTAACCTTCTGGCACCCCTCAAGAACCTGATGATGAGATTGTGCCTTCCCAGGGACCGGCTGTCCACTGCTTCATGATGTGCTTTGATAGCAGCCACATACACTTTCAATACGAAGGGTGACAGCCTATGCTCCAACTTTCTTGCAGAAAAGAAAGCACTGCTCCAGTTGTTCATATCTGGGGGTCTTCTTGGTGAGAAGAACACCAGTTCATGGACAGATTCTTCTTCAGTGCAAAGGCTTGCCTCTTAGAGGGAGCTCTAACCTGAGTTATGCTGTCTACCACCACTGTTGGCAGATCACTTAAGGGTGCCATATGGTGCCGAGCCCTGGAGAAATTGTGGACTTGTGGAGATGGCGCCACCGAGTCCGGTCGCCGTCCAGGTCGCTCCACTTAGATTATGTTTTTATTTACTTTTTTACTTTTGCTTTCTCTTTTTACACACATTACCTCTGCACTGATCATATATGACAAAGAAACACTTTTGGACATTGGACACCGCTTCATTGACCTGTTTCAGGACACTTTATCCTCCAACCCATCGTGGCCATCTGAGATTCTCCGGAACGCCAAGATGAACAATGGCCAGCTGAATAACCACCAATTAACAAAGCCAAACTCAGGCAAGTTATGCCTAATTTTTATCAACATGTATCCTGTCCAACCAGAGGACCGAATACACTGGATCATTGCTACACTCAGTTTAAGAATGCCTACAAAGCTCCCTTACTACCGGCTTTCTGCAAATTGGACCATGCCCCCATTTTCCTCACACCGGAATATAAACAACGACTCGTTCAAGATCCACCGGTGCAGAGGGTGGTGACGCGATTGTCCGCCCAATCAGAAGCAACGTTACAGGCTGCTCTTGATGACGTAGACTGGGACATGTTTCGTGCAAGTTCATCTGACGTCAGCGAGTTCACGGATGTAGCATTAAGCTTTGTAAAAATGCAGCCGAACAAGCTACGGATACAATAACTATAAGGACATTCTCAAATCAGAAACCGTGGGTGGAAATCAGTAATCAGCAAATCAGTAAACAAACGCACTGCTGCTTACGATCTTCTGTCGTGGAAACATGAGCGAGTACAAAGCATCGTGCTATGCTCTCCGACGCATGTGGCAAGGACTAAGGACCATCTGTGCCTTTGGACATAAATCCTCTGCAGAGGTGAGAGCAGATCCGTCACTGGCTGACGAGCTAAACACTTTCTACAGCCGCTTTGAAAGCAATCTAAGCAGTGTGAGTCTGCCAATCAGCGGGTCAGGAAGCAGCAGTCAGATCAGCGATCATCATGCGATCACCGTGTCGGAGGACGAGGTTCGGAGGGCACTAAAGCGAGTGAATGTAAGGAAAGCAGCCGGACCTTATGGGATTTCTGGCCGTGTTCTGCGGTCCTGTGCTGATCAGCTCGCTGGTTTGTTTACATCCATTTTTAATGAGTCTCTTGCTACATCGGTGGTTCCCACCTCATTCAAAAAATCTGTCATCATCCCTGTGCCTAAGAACAATAAACCCTCTTGTCTGAATGACTATTGTCCAGTTGTCCTCACATCAATAGTCATGAAGCTCTTTGAGGGACTGGTTAAAAACGTCATCTGCTCCTCCAAACCGGATACTTTTCAATTTGCCTATCGCCCAAACAGATTCACAGATGATGCCATCTCTCACATCCTGCACTCTTCTGCCACACACATTGACATCAATAACAGGAACTACGTAAGGCTGCTATTTATTGACTATAGCTCAGCTTTTAATACTATAGTCCCCTTAAAGCTAGCTTCTAAACTCATAGACCTCGGCCTGAATTCTTCACTCTCCAACTGGATCCTTGATTTCCTCACCGGCAGACCTCAAGTGGTGAAACTAGGCCAGTACACCTCCAGCTCCATCACCCTGAACATAGGAGCCCCACAGGGCTGTGTCCTGAGTCCCCTGCTCTACTCTCTCTACACACATGACTGCGTGTCTTCGCACAGCTCCACATCTATAGTCAAATTTGCTGATGATACTGTGGTTCTGGGCCTCATTCACAACAATAATGAGACCGCATACTTGGATAAGGTAGAGAAATTAACATCATGGTGCCAAGACAACTGTCTCTCTCTGAATGTGAGCAAAACTAAAGAACTGATTGTGGACTTCAGGAAGAGAGAGCAGCAGCCCTATAGATCTCTTATGATCAGCGGGACCCCTGTGGAGAGGGTCAGCAGCTTCAAGTACCTTGAGGTAAACTTCTCCGAGGACCTGACTTGGACTATTCACATTCAAACACAGGTTAATAAAGCCAGGCAAAGACTGTACCATCTGCGACAGTGTGGTATGGGAACAATTCCAGTCAAGACTGCAAAGCCCTGCAGAGAGTTGTGCGCTTCGCTGAGCACATTTCAGGGTCTGCTCTCCCCTCTCTGCAGGACATCTATCTCAAACGCGGCAAAAGCAGAGCTACTAAAATCATCAAAGACTCCACCCACCCCATTAACCATCTTTTCATCTTTTCACTCCTTAGAGGGAGGCACCAGGGAGGGGCTGTCATGAGAAGCATGGATTCTGAAAACCAGGTCCTGGTGGGCCAGTAAGGCGCAACCAGAAAGACCTGTTCCTCGTCCTCCCTGAACTTGCACAGTGTCTGTGTGAGAAGTAGGGTTGGGTACCGAACTCTGTACTTTTAAGGGTACCGACCGAACTGCATCGGTACTACTGAGTAATATTGCTACAAGTGTGACTGCATCATATAATAATTATTAACTATTAATAATATTAATAATGTTCATCGTCTGGCTGACTACGTCTTGTATTAATTTTTCGAAAAATCCTGTCATACGTGCACAAACTGACAGTCACAAACTTATAAGCTACTACTAAATATTGTAGAAACATAATTTTATGTAAAGTTGCTTTGTTACGATTTGTATTGTAGAAAGCGCTATACAAATAAACTTGAATTGAATTGAATTACCGATTCATGTTAAAGCATTCGGTGTCAAATTTCGGTACCGGAGAATGCATCTGGACACGCTACAGAGAGAGAGAAAGAGAGACCCTGTGATGTGATGTCACCCTGCTGACCCTGGAGTCTATTCATAAAAACTCAGGATGGAGTTGCCATTCTCTGGGGAATGTGAGCTGTCGTGAGAGTGTGTCGGCTGCTTGACTGAGCTCCTATAAAATGTAGATGGCGCACAGAGGCTTGAGCTGCGTTTGACTTCAAAGAGTAGATGATGGGCGAGCTGTGACATGCAACTAGATTGTAGACCTCCCTGCTGGTTGATGTATGAGACAGCTGCAATGTTTTCCTGTGCGGACCAACACGTGCTTGTCTTGCAGCAGTAGCCGGAACTGCCACAAGGCCGGATGCACTTCCAACAGCTAAAGGAACTAAGGCAGTTCAGCACTGAAAAAGCATGCTCATTGGTCAGACACGCAGAGTCTAACGCCATACCAAGAAAAGTGATTGTCTGCACAGGGGAGAGTTTGCTCTTTTCCCAGCTGACCAGGTCCCTTACCAGGTCCCTGTAATCGCACAACCGCTTTCATGACCAGGTCATGAGGAGCCAGTCATCAAAGTAGTTAAGGGTCCTGAAGTCCCCTTCCCATACTAGGGCAAGGGCGCCCTCTGCCCTGAGGACAGGGACAGCCCAAAGGGGTGAACCCTGTGCTGCCACACCCAACCCTCAAATGCAAACTGTAGGAACGTCCTGTGTTGAGGAAGTATCAAGACATCAAAGTAAGCATCCTGCAGGTCGACCACTGCAAACAAGATTCAAGATGCGCAGATCTATGATTGGCTGAAGGCCACTGCCTTTCTTGGGCACAATGAAGTAAGGGCTGTAAAACCCTGACTGATCTCAGCTGGAGAGACAGGCTCAATTGCATTCTTCGGCAGTAGGAAAGAAATCTTGTCGTGCAGGACTGGAGCATCTCGAGCTGCAACCGAGGTCTCGAGAACGCCGCTGAACCTGGAACCAAAACTGAATCACGTAGCTGAGTCAAACTGTCCGAATTAGCCAGCAAGACAGGTTGGGCAGCACATGCCATGCTTCCAAGCTCCATGCAAGTAGCACCAAAGGGCCAATCAACATACCTGCAGTGGTGCAGTGGTGAGAAGTCATTTTAGATGGCACAGAAGGCATCACGTCCTGGCTCATCACAGCAGCACTCCCCATGTCCCCGGATGGACTGGCCAGAGATAAGTGGAAAGGCAGAATTTCCCCAAGCTGTGATCTCTTGGCTGCACGTGATAGGAGGCGTCGGAGGCAACGCCTTTAGTTGAAGCACCCAGGGGAATCGTTGATTCAACAGGGACACCGCTGTTTGTGCCATAACGCCTACCAGGAACAGCTTTTTTCTTCCCATCAGAATGAAAAGGCTTTGTGGAGAAGAAATCATTCACCTACTCGGCTCTGAAGCAAACATGTGAATGAGTGGATGCACCTGTTGCCTATTTATACCCATATGCATGGGGAGTGGCTCAGGCATGCAAAGTCCAGTAGCCAAATTTCATTGGCGTTTTCTCTTGAAGACAGAGTGGATCGGGGCTCTCAAGTAAACCCCCTATGTAGTCACAACATAACTCGTGGTGACTGACAGATAGGTACCTACATTTACTAACAAGAGTACATTACGTATGGAGTACATTCATTTGCATCATCTTCCAGTGAAATTCAACTTGCATATCTCCTCTGGGTGACTGCTATGGTCTGTTTATCATAAAAAATGATAAATGTGTGAAAACATCATAGATCAATCCACATGGGCAGACAAATATTTAATGATCTAATGAAAACACACAGTTGATTAGTTTTCAGTGTGTTAGGTAACAATCAAGCCTTTAGCAAGAATTAGTAAACCTCACTCATAACTCAGATGCTTGACATATACTGTTCATTACAAGGACACTCAAACTCTGTCCAAAAAAAAACAAGTGAATAAGTTTAAGTTTAAATAATTAAATAAGTACATAAAAACCCTTTAATATATATATATATGGGTTCAAGAGAAATTGTATTAGCAAGACTGTGAGGAAATCTCTAAAAACAGTGATTTGCAATTTCAATTTCTGAGTTTCAAAATCCAGAGGTGGAACACAGTTGTCAATCACTTTGTTGCCTTTGTATAGACTTTTTAAAGACGTTTTGTTGATCTGAGCTTGAGGGAAGGGCTAATGTTTATACCGGGGTGGCGGAAATTCCATTAAGACTGTTTTGTCAAGTGAAATTTATATTGCAGACTGAATCCAAAACTCATCTGCAATTAAAAGCCATTCATCAAAAAAAAAAAAAAAAGTGGTAGCAGCACAAGAACAAATGACATTCAATTTGCTGTTAGTACTGCAGTTACATTACCAGAGTGGTGAAGATGTAGTGATAGTACTCTGTCATCATTCCCATCATCTGGGCCTGGAGGAAGAGGAGGGGTGGGGAAGAGAAAAAACAATGATAAAGGTCACTATGTCATGTCAGAGTAATTTGCGATCATTGAGGCAGCCAACAACACAACAATGACAACAAATAAGATTAATTTAATATAGTGGAACTATGAAGAACTATTCAACTGATTTATCGACATCTCTCTCTACTTTGTATCTTGTGTCATATAGCACAACAGTTAGCACAGCTAGCTTTTAACAGTGAAAAGGGCCCTTCAAGAGATAGATGAAACCCTCATATTGTTCCAAATGTGAATTTTGTTATTCTAATTAATTTAATAATCTATAAAATAAATTACAATAATAGTGCCCTATGAAATTTGATGTTTATTTGTATGTATGTAAAGTATTTACGTATGTATGCTACATGTATTCCTTGTTCTTTTCTCTCCATTGTGACCTAGTTTTCCTGAGTCACATGATCATATCATTCAGGTCACCTGTTGTCTGTTAATCATCTCATTAGTTCCCTTTGTTTGGTTCATGCTTATACTGTAAGTTGTCAGTTCTCCCTTAATCTTCATCTGTTCCCCGTCTATGTTAAGTTGGTTTCTGTGCCTGTTCTCCTGGATTTATCTGATTAAAAGACTTTTCGTTTAGCTCCTGCATCCTCATGCAGTTTCTATCACCAACGAGTGACAGAAGAATGGACCATTTTTTTTTTCTGTTGTGGCCCTGCAATGCCTGAAGCAGCATGACCGTCTGCTGAAAGACTACACACTGGACTTTTTACACCTTGTGTGCCTGACTCATAACCCTAATCGCTTGCTTTGTTTTTTACCTCGCCAGCCTGAGCGAGCGGTCGAAGGCACCGGCCGCATTCCAGCAGATGGTCCCATGGACAGTTTTGTAGCATTGTGAAGTGGATGCTGGAGAATAACTGTATTTCTCCATCTCCACGGCTGATGAGGACATTTCCAGCCCCACTCCCAAACCAGAGACCAGCCAGCCATCACCCCGATACATGGAGGCATTTTGAGCCAGTGCAGAAACCTGTGACTGAGCAGATAATTAACCCAGAGCTTGAGCCTTAAGAGTCTTCTAACCATGGGCGATAGCTGGCAACACAGCACATGCCTGAGGGAAAGCTCCTGGAGATTGAGGGCTTGGAGGGAAGCCACGCCCACTCTCCCGCCTCTGAGGGTGAGCTGCTACTGGTCACTGGACATTATTTTGAGGAACTAATGGATGTTTTTCAAGAGGACTTAATAGACTGGTTTTGGGAGGTACTACCCAGTGCTCCTAAGTATCCTATGTCTCTTCTGGTTCCATCCAGCCCCTGTTCTCCTGTGTTCCCTCCCAGCCTCCCTCTACCACCTTGTCCCCTAAAACCAGCCAGTTCCCCAGTCCTATCTCTACTGGTACCTATCAGACCCTCAGATCACCCTCAGTCCGCGCCATCTGGGTGCTCTGATCTGCCTCAGGACTTTCAGTCTCCAGCTCGGCCTAGGCGTGAGGATCCCCTGTCTCTGCCTCCAGCCTCTGAGTCCTGGACTCCACCCCAGTCTTTCGACCCATCGGCTCCACCTTGGCTCCTAGCTCCCTAATCTCCACCATGGCCCCACATTTCACTGGCTCCACCAGACTTGTCCTCGACTCCTCTTCCATCTGCTCCGTCTCTGTCAGTCATCCCTAGGGTATCGTCAAGGCCTTCTCCACCATGGCTCCTTCGACTCCGCCGTGGGCCCTTGTCCTGGCTGGTCTCTGGACCAACATCTGTTTCCTCCTGTTCCTGGCTTCCCCACTATTGTTTCTTCTGCCTTTCTCCTGCTTAACGCCCTCCTCCAGAGTCTGCACCCTCCCTCCTCAACTGGAATTTGTTACCTTACAGGGATGTGCCTTCTCGGGAGGGGGCGAACTGTTACATGTTTTCTATTATTTCCGTTGTGACCTAGTTTTTCTGAGTTGCCTGACAGCCATTCAGTTCACCTGTTGTCCTGTTCACCTGTTGTTAATCATCTCATTGGTTCCCTTTGTTTGGGTCATGCTGATAAGTCCTCGGTTCTCACTTAGTCTTTGTCTGTTCCAAGTCTGTTAAGTTGAAAGACTTTTTGTTTATCTCGTCCTTGTGCAGTTTGAATGTAATCATGCATTTATGAAATTTTGTGTTCTGGATTATCTTTATGGTTAAAAACAAATGTAAAATAAAATAAAAAAATGTGATAACAGATGCACCAAACTTATTTTAAGTGTAATATTTTATTATTATTATTTATTTATTTATTTATTTATTGTGCTTCAGTATTAACAAACTATTATTATTATTAAACTATTCCATATTGAAATTTGATAAATCATACAGCCCTACTTTTCCCTCAATGTTCATACAAATGCTATTTTCCCATGGTGCTTATGTCTGCTTTAATTATGCCATCTGCCATGAATAAAAATTCAAGGTTATGCTTAGCTCTTTCCCTCTTCTAGATCTTAATCATTCGAGTTTGTGAAAAAGTCAGAAATCGTTTTATTTCTTACAATGGGTTGCAGAATTAGCCCCTTCTATGTCTATCTCTGTACTTTCTATATCTTGAAGTCCCTCTAACACACACACACCCACGAGCATAGACTGCCTTTTAAAGACTTCTGGGATTTAGCCCACAGACATCTCAGACAGACTCTGTGTAAGACTGCATTTCCTATTTCTTTTTGGCCTGAGGGGGAGTACATGCACTGACAGAAGTTCAGGAAAGGGTGACAGAGAAAAACGAGCCGCAGACAAGTTGTAGACAGGTGACCACAGGACTAAACTTATTAAGAGGACTCGGGCCACAGAAAATGAAAATTTTTTCATGTTCAAATGTGAAATAATACAGCCTACAGTTAAACTAGAAGATACATGCAGGGGCATCAACACTGAATGAAATGAAGAGCAAAATACTGTCTGGAGAGCCTTTGAAACACATACAAGGTTTAAAGCAGTAGCTGCTTGGACAGTGTTTTCTCTTAGATATAAATAGATAAACATATTCAGTCACCATCTGACCTGAGGTAAACAATCTCTATAGCACCTGCAAAGTTATCATATGAGCTTTTGTTTTTTTTGCAAGGACAAGTTTGTGAATGCACAAACTAAATCTTCCCTACACATCTACAACACTAGATTAAAAAAAAAAAAAGTGATTTCTTCTGATTAAATTTCTAAGTTTCTCAAATGACATCTCAGAGCTTGGGCTGTATTTATATTTCCGGCTAATAAAAGATGAGAAATAGAGTTTTGTATAGTGGCCTAAAAAAAGTATTTAGTCACGTAAAACTCATTTAATGGATGAATTATAAAGGCCACATAGCTGACCATGACAAAACATTTAATGACCAGTAGGTAGTGCTGTAAGAGTCAGAGACTTCGAATATGTCAAATTTGGTTGACTTTAAAGGCTGTCATTATGGAATGATGACATTTCATAAGTTAATTTTTATATAATTAAATTTATGAGTTGTAATTATGCAGAAAAGGTTGAAATTATGAGATGAAGCCATTATGACATAATTTACAATTACCGTATTTTCCGCACTATAAGGCGCTCCGGATTATAAGGCGCACCTTCAATGAATGGCCTATTTTAGAACTGTTTTTATATATAGGGCGCACCGGATAATAAGGTGCATAGAATAGAAGAAAGATACTGCAGTCAAACGTTTGACTGGGTTTGTGTCATTGCATCCACTAGATAGAGCTGTGCTAAAGGGAATGTAAACATTTTGACAGAGCGCCTTGATCCAAATATAAGGCGCTCCGGATTATAAGGCGCACTGTCGTTTTTTGAGAAAATTAAAGGCTTTTAAGTGTGCCTTATAGTGCAGAAAATACGGTAGGACAAAATTGTCTTTTTATGTCCTAATTATCCCTTTTTATCTCATATTTATTCACTTATTATGCCACAATTTTAACCTTTTAATCTGATAATTATGATTCAGTATGCCATAATTGTAACATATTATCTCATAAGTTTGACTTGCCATAGTTTCTATCTCGCAAATATCACTTTTTATTTCAGAATTGTGATATGCCATAATTTCTAATTTTGTCAATTCTGATTAACAATCCCATTCAACTTTGTATCTTGTTATGATGTAGTATCTCATCATTTTGACTTTTTATCTCACAAATATGGCATAATTGTATCAATTATATTTATAATCATATACTTTAAAATATTATACTTTCAGCTGTATGCATATATATATAATGTATTGTATTTTGTTTTGTTTTGTTTTTTTGTGCTATGTGTTGCCATAGACTTAAGCTATGCATAACTTACAAACTTTTTAGGTGCCTACAAAGCTTTGATGTTTAGCTCTTTAAAAAACTTCAAAGTAAATGGCATCTTCAAGCAAATAATGCAAGAGCTAAAGCAGTACTAACAACCACAAAGTGACTAAATACTTTTACCGTATTCTTCTTTGTGAGAAGCATATCTATTGCTTTATCCTCATTTCAAATGTATGCATTTTTTCTAGCAATCAAAAAAATACTACTGGTGCTCTAAAAAGATACAAAATTCAAACATATAACACTGGATATTTCTGTATTATTTATTAAATTAAAACATATGTTATCAACCAGGCACTTGCATTGATTTGATAGAGACTTTTTAGGGGGCTACAAAAAATAAAATAAAAAATGTGTATCAGCTCATATAGGCCTTCATAAGGGTGCCAAAAGATAAATTATTGAATGGCTTTTTGCAATGACATTGATACTTTTTTTAAAGATAGCATAAATAAATAGTTAACACTTTTTGGAGCCACTGTGCATGTTCACATTTTTTTGTGTAGCTGCATCTCCATTCTGCCTCCAGCAAAAGATATAGCATATTTCATTTAAAACATCAGATCCTAATCCAAAACAGCTTCTCCACATCTGGACTAAAACTTCAAAAAGGCTTGAGTTCTGAGAGAACATCAGTGGATAGTATGATATGAGTGTGCATCACTTTAACACAGTATGAACTTACTTGTTTGAGGATCTGGGCAGCCATTATGTGGCTGCAGTCGAATATAATGCGAAACTCTCTGCTCCTTTTCATCTCTTTGAGCAGAGGTCTGGTGTCAGTGGTGTCCAGAGGGAGCTGTCGGATCTTCAGCCTGATGTTATACCTGGATGGAGCCATGATTAACTCCTGGAGTCTGATTAAACCTGCCCAAGAAGAGTTGAGTGCCAGAGTCAATTACTTAGTATATCAGTAACTGCTCAAACCAGCCCCGGGGAGTCAAGCAGGTTTTTGAACAGGATAGCTGGTATGTTCTTTGTTGAATGTGGCCAAACAGCTGTGTCTTTCACACTGATATCCCTAGACATAAACCAATATATTGGCTATTGCAGTAAATGGGCCAATATTTGGTCAATATTATATTAAAGTTCCAATTCTGGGATGATTTCAAAAATACTAAGTTTGCATGTCATTATATTGTCCACCCTGCATTACTGACCAGTGGTAAAAATCAATCAATCATTTCTAGGAAAATTCAAGGATTTTCTGCCAGGACATTATACAGTACAATGAATTCACAGATTCATTAGTTTATTTTAATTAATTTTCCTTTAATCTGTACTTGCCATTGAAAGACAAAGTTGACCAACTGGTCTAGACCAAGTTAGATCAATGATCTTGTCTCAGCTAAAAACCGTGTAAAACTTGGATGGAGAGTGATAAGAAAATGAGCACACCAAGGCCAGATTCAAGCCCGGGTCCCTTGTGAGCAGATCTACTAAAATGTTGAAAGCAAAACACTTCCCTCTGTGCCACAGCTCTAAAAAAACATGTACTATAAAGCAGACATTCAATTTAACATGCAGTTATCCTGGTTGTATTTTTAATAATAAATATGTTTTTATCACATATTTAGCATCTCAGATGAATTGCTTTCCATTCCCGCTCCTGTCAGAAGCAGCATTGCTCGATTACTTTGATACAAACTGTTTGTAAAATATCAAGGCCGGAAGACTCATTCTGACAGCAACAGGAAAATTAAGAGACTTCTGCTTCTTATCACTGAAGTACAGAGTCTAAATACACTTTTAAAGCTGGCGGTTCCACTTTGGCTGCAAGGACTTCATCAAGTAACACAGTTTACAATGACACACTGACATAAAGCCATTATCTCTCACCTGTGCTGTCATCGTAAACCACAGTGGCTGTCTTCCACTTGAGGAACTGCACCAGGTCTAAGATAGCATAGCTGAGAGAAGAGTAATCCGGGTACAGGTTGGCATAAAATGAATCCCTATTGTCCATCGGGTGGTGTTTCCATCGCACTTGAATGTGTGGCACCTCCAGGGCATTGCAGATAGACTGTACAGCATTCGATGAGGAGCTGTGAGACGGCCCAAATATGGCAACTACACCTAAAGACAGCTGGTCGCACGCTGGCAAGAGCAGACGGTGGGTCATGTGGTAAGAAATGTCAAAACAGAAATGTCACTGCATACAGAATATTCCTTTGTACGTTTTACAAAGCAGTGGCACGTTTCATTCTATCATAATGAGTTGTATAGATAGAACATTAATATTTATTAAATATATATTAAAATAGGAAATAGATTTTTTTTCTTAATAATGTTTCACAATAGTACTGTTTTTACTATGTTTGTGATCAGAACATGAGGCCTTTAAAGTGGGTTTGGCCTAAGATATATATTAGTTAATAAAAGTTATTGATTACTGGTAAAATAGTTAAACGGTACATTTACTTAAAGGAATAGGTCACCCAAAAATGAAAATGAACTCTCCCTCAAGCCATACAAAATGTAGATGAGTTCTAAACAAAAAAAAAAAAAAACGTGTATATACACAACAAAAGGAGATGGGCTTTTTAAAAAAGCATTATAAAGGATCATGTGTTGGTGTTTTGCCCAGAAGTGACTTTGTAAAGTTAAAAGGGCTAAATAACACATTTGTTTTATACAAACTTACAGCCTTGCACTTGAAAAGACATTAACTGAATTCATGTTGATATACTTGTGGATTATTGTGATGTTTTTGTCATTTGTGAGCAAGTGATGGAATGCTAAATTTCTTATAATCTGTTCCCTTGAACAGATTAACATATATCATGAATAACCAGAGGGACTAAATTTTCAGCTAATTTTATTTTTTGGGTGAACTATAACTTTTTTGTAGTCTAAACACAGCAACAAACCTTTAAATTTTCACACAACTCACCTTTTCTGGAGGCCTCAAAGCTATCATAGATATTAATCCTCTGAATGTCATACGTTAACGTTGTGTTTGGCAATAATGTCCTGTTTCTGTTGATATTATTAACAGCAAACTTAAAGGCCAGTTCCTCGGAGCTGACGAGCGCCACGGGTCCATCCATTTGTTCAAAAATTCCACCTAAAAACAAGAGAAATCACTGTCAAATGAACCAACGCTGAACCCGGAGACAAAACCTGGCACCACATCCAAACCTCTGGAGGTGTTTTGCATTTAGAGCTGTCGGCTAGCTCACTTGTGTACTTAAGCAACCCTTTTCGATCTGCTCAGCAGAAAGAAAGAGTGTCTGACAGTCACAGCTCAGGCTTTTAAAGTTCAAGGCCATAATGGAGATGAGAGAGAGAAAGAGAAAAGTAAATGGCTTCATCAAAGGTACCTTGCCTCCTTAAGGCCTGCAGGTCACCTTTCATTCTCTGATAAAAAAAAAAAAAAAATACAAAATAGATTCATACACAGGCCTATAGCTTGTGGATAGAGTTTTTGCACATAACTTTGAAAGTTTAAAGCCATTTGGGCAAATTCATTTTATAACCTGCTGAGATTTTCAGAAATGCATTTTACTTCGAAGATTCCACCAATGGAAGAACTGGAGAAGTAAACTCTGTGTTTATTGACTTTACAGTGCAATAGAACCCTATAAAAACAATAAAATGATAACATCTGGAGCACGCTGAGCAATATTCAGCCCTTGAGGATTAATGCTGTTAGACCTGCTTCACCTTTCCAGAGTATATCAGCGATATGACAGTCTCGAAGCCAAAGACATATGAGGAGAGAGAAATATTGGAGGAGCCAAGTTTTTTTGGTTTTACAAAATTCAATATCACATATTATCAGTTCATGCTATTTGGGATTTAAAATATTATTAGCCCTTTCCACAAGAAGAGTACAAAATAATGGCTGAAACTAAAATGTGTTAATAATGTATTATTATTATCACTACTACTACTACTACTAATATAAAATTGTCAGTACTTAAAAAATATCTCATAAAAATATTTACTTTAAATAATGTTTGCATTTTTGTAACAACAACAACAAAAAAACAACAACAACAACAACAACAACAATAATAATAATAATAATAATAATAATAAAAATAATAATAATAATTATTATTATTATTTACAACCCTGGCTTGCTAGTGTGAGACCAAATATTGGTTTATATCTACTGGAAAAAAAATTTCTCCATATATATATATATATATATATATATATATATATATATATATATATATATATATCCATCTGAATTTTGTAGTGCGTAATCATACCATATAAATGCTATGCCAAACAGAGAAGAACCCTTGGTTTTTTTTTTTTTTTTTTTGGGCATTCCTTTTTAATATTTCCAATCCTGCTTTTAGAGTCCGTAGCATGAAGATCCATGAATGCATGAATATTTAAGAGTTCTTGAGGCAGACCTCAGAACAGGTCAAGAACAACCTGAAGATCGCTGTTATTCTCCCAGAGGAGAACAGCTCAAGTACTAGGCTGCAGGGGAGATCACAGGCTTACAATCCAGAGAACAGCACATCATCCATTGAGCCATGCACACTATTTATGACTCCAGCGCTGCTTGACTTCTGAAAGGACATGATGCATAAACTCCCTGGAAAGAGCCCTGGCGCATTAAAATAAATGAATCCTGCCGTTTTGTGGGGAAATCACATTAGAGTACATTAAGTAATTGCTGGAGTATATACTAATTTGACTATTAAGAGGATAAAATGTGCATTGCTCGGAAGCACTAAAATAGATTTAATAAAAACGGTAGATCAGCTGCTGCGAGGAGAAAAAAAAAGCCCCACGAATAGCTTTAAAATGAATGCGGCTGTTTCCAGATATATAAATCATAAAACAAAACGCTTGCGACTCTTCCATCAAACGGCAGAGAAGAAGCTTGTTTCCGATCAGGAGAATCTCCATGAATAAACAGATACGACAAGTTAATGGTGCAGGATAGTTATGCTGATGTACGGCTCTGTGCTGAACGGGGTCTTTAAAGGGCTAAATGTAAATTGAGTTGTAACTTTTGATCTCAGATTTCTTGCACATCTTTCTCTAACATCAGTCAGTTTAAGTTGCAATTAAGTTGTTTCCTGTTTTGAAACAGCTTTACAAAGGCAGCCTAATTAATCTCTTGGGTTGTAGCCTGATAGAGAAAACATGTGCTCATTACAGCTGCTACCTTTACTAATATGGCTGCCAGAAGACCTCTTTACTATGCACTAGTGTTTAAAAAACTGCAAAGTAAGACTGTAAATAGCAACACAATTCCTGTTTGCATTAAGCATCATGTGAAATGATTTTATGAGAATTTTGTGGCTGTGCAGTTTCACTGCATGATTAAAGGAAGTCTTCAGTTCAGGAGAAAAAAGGCTTTTTCCCTCAAAGGACGCTTACAAGGCAAGCATGTCTGGGAATGGACAATACTGTGACCGTTGCATAAATCAACCAACAAGGTGGTCTGTGGTCACATCTTAACTTGCCTGACCACCTCCCCCTTTGTAGTCGGAAGGTTCTGAGATTGTGCCATTCACATTCCGGGCCTGCTCAACTAAACATCCTACAAGATGTGGATGCGGATGCAGATGCACTGACACACGGATGCATTGGCACACAGCTGGCTGCAGGGCCTGCACAAGTATGTGCTTCCCCCAGTGAGCCTTCTCACACAGATGCTGTGCAAGCTCAGGGAGGACGAGGACCAGGTCTTGCTTGTGGAGCCATATTGGCCCACTCGGACCGGGTTCCCCAAACTAGTGCTCCTCACGACAGCTTCTCCCTGCTGGATTCCTATGAAGATAGGATCTACTGACTCAAGAGACGAGGCACCCGCATTCAGACCTCTTGAAAGTTCAGGACTGGTCCCCAGACAGGACGTGTAGGTTCTAGGTGACCTACCTCAAGAGGTAGTGGACACCATCACTTCAACGAGAGCATCGTCTTTCAGACACGCTTACGCCGTGGAACCTGTTCATCGAGTGTCATTCTTCTCGTTGAGAAGAACCCCAGAGATAATCTGATCAGGGTCATGCTTTCCTTTTTGCAGCAAGGGCCTTAGGGATCAGGTGGTGAACCTGCAAGCATTGCCCCTGGAGGAGGCAGACCCAGCCCTAGCTTTGCTCTGTCCCGCCTGGACCTTGAGATGCTACATAGACCAGACACAAAGCTTTAGGACCTCAGACCAGCTCTTTGTCTGTTATGGAGAATGGCAGAAGGGGAAGGCTGATAGTGCACTGTATTGTGGATGACATCACCCTCGCTTATCAGGCAGAGGGTGTGTACTGCCCGCTCAAGTTGCAAGCTCACTCTACTAGGATTGTTGGATCCTCCTGGGTGCTGGCTTGTGGTGCCTCACTGACAGATATTTGTAGAGCTGCAGGATGAACGACCCCCAACACATTTGCTAGATTCTATAGCCTTCGTGTGGAGCCTGTATTCTCCTGTGTTCTCACCTCAAACGGGTAGTGGCACTGAGAGGCCTCAGAGGTTGTATTTCCCCGTCAGACTTCTGCCATTTATAAGAGGGTTTCAATCACGTTCAATTGACCATATGCACCTAAACTGATGTTCATATGTGTATCTACCCTGCTCAACCAAACATCCTACAAGCTGTCTCAAGCTATGCAACCAGGAAAGTGGCGACTCCATCCCGGGATGATCCAGCTGATTTGGAGACATTTCAGAGCTGCTCAGGTACACCTCTTTGCCTCTCCAGAGACCTCCTTCGGGAAGGATGGGGCTTCCGCAGTGTCACTGTTCCAAGTGGAACGGGTAGGTTTTTCCAGTGTTATCCAATCTCACTGATTGGGTAGTGCTACTACAATGGTGAGTGGTCTTCTTGTTGCGAGCCCAGGCCTACTCCAAAAGGGGCACAGGTGGCTCGCACATGGCACTAGAAGGGGCCGCATCCATGGCGCTTTGGTAGAGGATCCCAATTCGTAGGTCACCAACTTTACGTCGCATTGATCGACTGAAAGGGAATGTCTCAGTTACGTATGTAACTCTCATTCCCTAAAGGAGGGAACGAAGACGTCATGTCCCGTCACCACAGCTGCTGTACCATCGCAAAGGGGCTGGGTCACCGGCTCAGCTCCCCAGGGAACACCTGGTATGCATTGCATCCACTGCCTTTTTATTATCACGCTGTGATCAGCTGCAGCTGGATGCAATAATTGCATACCAGTGTACATAGCTCATTTAGACAGATATTTGTAGAGCTGCAGGCCAGTGTACATTGCCATCCCCCCTCCCTGGAGCCCTTCCAGTCTGCATATCAGTCCAACTGCTCAACCAATGATGCCATCGCCACTACCCAACACTCAGCACTCACACATCTGGACAAAAAAGACTCCCTCCCGACCTTGCCCCCCCTCCCCTCCCCTCTTTTTCCCCATTCACCACTGAACTCTGAACTCTGTACCATCCACAACCCCCCACTGGGACACTGGGACCTGCACCAGACACTTTGTGCAGCATTGGTCTGCTCACTACTAATACTAGCACTTACCTTTACTTGTCAATCGTATTCTGGAGAAGAAACACACACACACACACACACAGCTACGGGTTCTGTGCTTGACTAACTGAGACTTGTCATGGCACTTGTATACTGTTGTTGTTCTCTTGTTTGTATGACTGCTTCTATTGTTCTCATTTGTAAGTCGCTTTGGATAAAAGCGTCTGCTTAAATGATTAAATGTAAATGTAAATGAATAAGCTCTTTGCAGTGCAATCATTATATATGCACTGTTTGTTACTTCACTGGTTTGCACTCTATCTGCCATGTGCCTTCTGCTGCTTTACTTATCCTTCTTTTTACATGACCTATTTGTATATTTATATAATTGTACTTTATATTTTATCTGTATTTAATGTTCAATTGTTAGTGTTAACTGTATGCACCAAGGTTCTGAGAGTAACACAATTTCAATTATCTGTATGTATGTACTGTACATGTGGAAGAATTGACAATAAAGCAGATTTGACTTGACTTGACTAGTGTACATTCGAAGTAAATTCGTCCCAATTCGGCGGCCACCGATGTGACGTCTCCATTCCCTCCTTCAGGGAACGAGGGTTACATATGTAACCAAGACTTTCAATAGTATAACTGTGAACTAATAAATAAATAAACAAAAACTACTACTACTACTACTACTACTACTAATAACCTACAACCAGAAGCTCCATAGAGAAATGTGTTATGACATTTCTGTTAAATAATTATTATGGCATTTCTGTTACCTTATTATCTCTCTAACAAATGATCTGTTAAACGGTACAGATTAAGTGGTACAGATTAAGCTGTAGTTAATCAAAGGTATGATAAAGTGTCACTGAGAAAAATAAATAAATAAAAAATCTAGAGAGACAGAAAAGAGGAAAAAACATAAAATGCAGTGTATTTTCCTTTTACATACTGTATGGTTATTCATAATGTTACGACTCCCAAAAAAATAAATTTATGCATAAGGCAAGTTTACAGCCATCAACTGACACTGACCCTATGTTCTGGCGGGTCTATCGGTGCCTTGTACCCAAATATACTGTACCAGTCTGAACGCTTACACACTCGCCACACATAGCCAAGCACGGCTCAGCCAAAAGCCCAACAATGAGACAATATCATTATGTTTTGGACGAAAAGCTGCATGCAGGCTGAGCTTTTCTAGAGGGAGCTCTTTTGTAGCACACTACTCCCCTGGTCGCTTTCCCAGTATGCCTGTGAATAGCAGCGCTGCTCCCTGGAAGCTGAAGGTACTATGCCACACAATGGCAGAGGAGAAAGCAACAGACAATAGCCCACACTAAACAATTACGGCAAACAACCAGCATTGTGCACAAAACTGACCAATTAAGGGACGCTGTATTGCCCTGTTATCCCCTTCCATCTGTCTATTCCCCAAAGAAAACAAGAGGAGAACTTGGCGTCTGTCTCGAATGAACGAGTGCAGAAGTCAGACATATCACAGTGGCAGAAACAGACATCATCTATTCCTCAAACTCTATCTGCCATGATTGATAATGCATAATGACTTTCAGATTATATGACAAATTGCCTAATGCATTTCTGGCTTTATTTACTTGCAAAAACAATAAAAAAGCTCAGAAAGAACAGAAGGAGAGGAGGACTGTTTATTAGCTTAGTTAGACTCAAGCTTCTGTTTCTTATTTTATCAATGTCTTTTTCTTCTGGACTTTGAGTTCTGGACACGGGTACCTTCCTTTATACTGTACCTTATTCCACGAAAATAAATGTATCACTGTCTACCAGTTAAATGTCAATCAACTGAATTATATGGTATGCCTATTAAATAATCAAAATAACCACAAATAATTGCATATATCATAGCTAAGCACCAAATAAAGATACAATTTAAGATAACATATTAGGTTATTGTGGCAATGAACAGATCATACAAGAAGTGTCCTTAATTATTTACAATTTACAATATATTGTCTTTTTCGATACCATGTGTGCTATGTTTGATAGTATTTAAATAAATAAAAAATTAATGAATGAATGAATAAAGTCACAATATTAGCAATCAAACTGAAACTTTTAACACCATAAAAAAAGTTACTTTTATGACTTTTATGACTTTTATGTTTTTTTTTGTGTGTGTGTGTGTTTGTTTGTTTCTTTTTTTTCTCTGATAAATAAATACAAATAAGTATTATTGTTACACAATATTAATATTCAAATTGAAAATAGCCCCTTTCTCAGCATTTTAAAGCTTTACTGAAAAACCTCTACTCGTCCAAAACGTCCATCCCCACTAACAATGCGATAGAAGTTATCTGAAGAGCGTTTTATGGGTTTTTTAAACTGGGATTTTAGTCAGTTACAGAGCATTTCAAATTACCATATAAATGACAGCCACCAATCAAGCACAAGTTTGAGTCTGCAGTGATAAATCGGGATAAATTAAGATTCGTCCTCGTCAAAGCCCCCAATCTCTCATTTATTCAATATGATTAGCAATATTCATATACGTTCCAATGTTGCGATATCTTCTCTGTCAAATAACTGTCAGGTAACAACACATTTGTAAAATCTAATTTTATGCTCAAGTGACTCGTTTTCTCGCTTCTGCAATCTATCACAGCGCTCGCTCTGTTCCTCCCTCTCACACTCCCTCTTGCACACAGCTTTTGTGTTTCTTTCCACCCCTCCGTGGCTCACTTGCTTTCCATATCTCTAGCATTGCAGGGAATTTTTATTTGTTATTTTTTTCTTCCCTGAAACACTGCAATTTTTACATGAAACACTTGACAGCATGATAAACACAGGGACATAAACAAAATTATACAAAGGGGACAAATATATGGATTTAAATAGATAAAACATAAGCAAGATGAGATGCAGCACAATGGTTAGATTTTATTTAAATGTCATATGTGCTGTTTGAAATTTTTTGTTAGGTAAGGTCTGTTTGTCTGCTAGTTTTTAAGAAATGTATATTTTATTCTGTGAGGATACAGTAAATGAATCAAAAGTGTCAGTAAAGACAGTAATGTTGAAAATCATTTCTATTTCTTTTTTTTTTTTACATTACAATATTAAGCAGCGTTACTGTTTCCAATTTTAGAGAGTTATTTTAAATCAGAACAATATTTCACATTATCACTGTTTACTGAATTAAATTCAGCCTCAATGAGCATAATACATACTTATTTCTAACATTTGACCTGTGTATACAATTCTATAATTTTTGCATTTTTGTGTTTTATAATTTACTGTAAAAATGCTAATATCTGTTTACATACAGTAATATATGTGTGTGATTAATTGTGATTAATCTTTTGACAGCAGTTATATATGCTGTGAAGGCTTACTTTGCTACTTCAAAAAGTATTTTATATTTCATCAAAAGTATTCTCAAACCAGTTAAATAAATGCCAGGCTTCTATTGTGTGTCTATACCCATATAGAGTGAGACTCGCCCAATGGGGCACATAGTCACAAAAGGTCATTGTGTGTTCATTGAACAGTATCTGTGTTTTTCCCTGGTAATACCAAGTGGAAATGTTCAATTGCATTTTTGTAGTCAGGTCTTAAGTTATGTGCCTATACAGATGTGAACTTTCAGAATACAAAATATAGTGCGGCTATAACATTGCAAATGCGGGTTCACCTCTGATATTATACTGCTACACCACAGCCCTTCCGTATCAGCAGAGTAACACTATTGTTGAATGCAGGTGGTTCACTCTGGGTGCCAGACGCCCTGGTCATATTGTGCCATGTAACCTCTGCCAAACTCTGCAGAACAATGAAGGGCACAGGCCAAAAACATAATGGACCCAAAACACACACACACACACACACAAAAGAACCCAGAGCAGAGTCTGAGCCTTGGCATCCATATGCATCAAGAGAGAAAGAGAAGGTAGTGCCCAGCAGGCGAAAAGCCAGACTCTTTCATTAGCAGATGCTTTAAGTACACCACTGGGTTTCTGAGCTCAACACTCACATCACGTAACCATGAATACACGTTCTATGATAAACTCATGTTATGCAACTGATGTTGATCTTGATTAATACAGTGTTCCAGCCATGCTAAAATTTACAACACACAGTGCTAGATAGATAATGGACAATTTGCTGTCCGTAACTGATTCCAGATTATATTAAAAATATGTAGTTATTAACATTATTACACGTTAGGACACATTCAGTAATCTGACTACGGTTTGATAACTTTTAGTTTACTTTAAGATTGACCTAACAAGTTTTTCACATTGAATTAGGATTTAGATTTAAATAGGACAATTTTGTAACACACACACACACACATATATATATATAACAAGGACTGCTTCTCTAATCTTTTTTTGTTTTATCTTTGTAGACCTCTAATCTTCTTTCTTAATTTGGACTAACAAGCTCTCCGAACCACAAACTGTAAGTTCGATTGATACGTTTTGAAGTTTTTGTGCTAATATGTTATGTATACCTAGTTCAGCTTTAGGTTTCCAGGTAAAGCACAATTTGCTGAAGTAGTTGTGATAATTCGCTGTGAACGTAATATTTACTAAGAATGTGTCTATTATTGTAGACTGACGTTGTTCTAATTACTTTGTTTAATAATAAAGGATGTAGTGTTTCACACAGTCTTTATAATCACTGTGAAATTGCTGTTTATTTTGCTGCTCCGACAGTTATAGGGTTAATGCGGGAGAGATGACGGAGTTAGTTAAAGGTACAGGTTGTAGGACCTAGAGGGCGCACTACCAAAACAATAACAAACGTGTGGTTTGATGACGCTAAGAAGGAGTGTGGAATGATGGGATTTGTTGTCTTTTACCCAACTGCTGACGGCAATCAATCAGACGGAAAGATAAATCATGGATTTAACGCGAGTTCAATGATTTGCACAAGTAGATTACATACAAAGTCAATGCAAAGATGCGTCCTCGCGTTGGTCTAGAGATGCAATGCCCCGCGTTTGGCGTGTATGCCCCATAATACTAATCTTGTTGATCGTTAGAAATACCATACGTTTTCTGTAAAGATTTGAATCAAAACAACTCACCTGTCGAGTAAAACACAAGCGAGATCGGCATCTCTTTCTAGTTGAAGTTTGTCGCGAAGCTCTCTCCAACTAGAAAATGCAACACCGATATTAATCCTTGCTCTTTCGGGTTTGCGGGAGCTGTCCTTGTTGACAGAACCAGCGGCAGACCGTAAACAGTAATTATGTTCCATAAATAACACAATCCACCATAAAGCGTGCAAGAAGTAAATAAGGAACTGCTTGAAGCAAGCTAGTGGTTTACTGGACGCTAGACACTACTTCTGCATTTGTCCATGACACTGTTGTCATGTGGTTTCTACGTCAGTAAAGGCGGTAACAAAGGCTAACTAATGTCATTGACAGGCGACTGCACTGCCCCGTGTCACTGTTTAAAATGGGAATTTTCTCATAATTTACAAGTAGTTGAAAACATTAGAGATATTGTCAGTAATCAGCTGGACAAAATATATAAAATTAGCCTAGTGGTTTTTGGATATTTTACTGCAAATATCTTACAAATTGTACCTTTAAGGCTAGTGCTCATGTGATACAGCTGATCTAATTAAAAGTTAAGACAGAGCATATTTTGTCTGTCGTTGTTCAAACATTACAGACATATTTTGGTTTACAAACTGTATTGTTTCATCAGTTAGTCACTTTAGCACTTGGCTAATGTATCCATCAAGTGTTCACAGTTTAGCAGCTAAACTTTAGCTGTGTGCACGATTCCCTTGCATAAGTGTTGTTGTATTTTATGTTATTATTATGAGAACGGATTGGAGCACTATATTGTTTTATGTAAAGGTGCTTTGTCAATGGTAGCACTCACTAACAATGACTCCTCTTTGTGCCAATCACAACAGACTTGGCCAGCTGACCAATCAGAGCAGAGTAGGTTTGTGGAAGGGAGGGTTTGCTCCGAACTTGCTTGGAACTAATTGTTTCCTAATCATTGACAAATTATTCTAATATTAAATGTATATTCTGAGAAAAGTACAATGCTTTCTGACCTTTGATGCATTTAAACCTATTGTAGGGGACTCCAACACAATATTAGGACACTGTAAAATACCATATGACCTGCTCTTTAAGAATCCCTGCAACACACCATACATCATCAAATTCTACTTGCTTGTAGAGACTGCAGACAGACAGAACATAAGCAGAAGCTATGAAGCTATGAAGGAAGCTATGAAGGAAGCATAGACTGCTGGACAATGGTCAATCAAGGTTTAATACCATTGATGCATGCAAAGAAAGGCCACAAACAAAATTTTGCAAATGTTACAGAATTTGGATGGAAAACATCAAATTAATGTCAACTTAAGATCTTGCAAGGA